>NW_023647563.1:5000-7178 GCF_015228065.2 Penaeus monodon
TAAGAATAACGGTAATAATAATAATAATAATAATAATAATAATAATAATAACAATAATAACAATAATAATATTGATAATGATAATGATAATGATAATGATAATGATAATGATAATAATAATAATAATAATAATAATAATAATAATAATAATAATAGTAATAATAACAACAATAACAATTATTATTATTATAACTATCATCATCATCATCATCATCATCATCATTATTATTATTACTATTATTGTTATTATCATTATTTAAGAAAATAAAAAAAATAAAAAATTTAAACTAATATATATATATATATATATATATATATATAAAATATTATATATATTATATATATATAAAATATATATATATATATATATATATATATTAGATATATATATATAAGATATATATATATATATATATATATATATATATATACATATATATATATATATATATATATATTTTAATATATATATATATATATATATATATATAATATATATTATATATATTGCATATATATATATATATGCATATATATATAGACTTTGCTAGGTCCCAGAAAATGAGGATCTCTGGCTCCTGGTACCAGCGCTCCAACTCGCATCGCTGGACTTGGTACAGCGATATGGGTACAGTGGCCAAGGAGATCGACCACATTCTTGTCAGCACGCGATGGAGGATCCTCCAGAACTGCAGGGTTTACCGGAGTGCTGAGTTCTGTGGCACCGACCATAGGCTGCTTGTGGCTACCCTGCGGGTCCACTTCAAAACTCCCCGTCCCTCCAGTGGCCACCCTAAGGTGTTTCACTTGGACAGACTAAGGGAGGAGGAGTGTGCCCGTGGGTTCGCCACGGCAGTCTCTGACCGATTCTCAGAAACCAGCAACCTGACGGATCCAGTTGCCTGTGGAGTCCTTCAAGCGCGTAACACTCGAAGCAGCTCAGGAGTCCATTGGCGTACGCCCAAGGACAAGGCAGAATACCATCTCCCTGGAGACATTAGAGGCCACTGAAGCGTGTCGCAAGGCTCGGCTGAATGGGAATCAAGTCTTGCGTCGTTCCATGGTGCGTAGGGCTCGGACACTGCTAAGAAGGGACAAGGAACAGTTCATCAGGAATCTTGCTGAGGAGGTCGAAGGCATTTCTTGGTAAATGACCTTCGCCCTGCCTACCAAGCCCTGAGAAAACTGAACCCTAAGCCCTCCTCACAGATGACTGCAGTCCGATCAGCGGATGGACAGATCATCTCAGATCATGTTGGGGTTCGTGAACGTTGGGCTGAGTATTTTGAACAGTTGTACCAGGTGGATCCTCCAACAGTTAGCTTGGATGCAAGCGATGTCTCAGTGCCTGTGCCGGACCCACCCATCAGCGAGGAACCTCCTACCCTAACAGAGGTTAGGCTGGCGATTTCCAAGCTGAAGAGTGGGAAAGCTGCAGGTATATGTGATATCCCTGCTGAACTGCTAAAGGCTGGGGGTGAACCTATGGCTCGGGGCCTGCATACAGTCCTGACTGCCATTTGGCAGTCTGGTACCATTCCCCCTGACCTGCTGAGGGGCGTGGTCATCCCTCTCTGGAAGGGGAAAGGGGATCGATGGGACTGTAGCAACTACCGTGGCATTACACTGCTCAGCATACCAGGCAAGGTTCTCGCTCACATTCTTCTGAAACGGATCCGCAACCACCTACTGAGGCACCAGAGACCGGAGCAGTCTGGATTTACTCCTGGCAAGTCCACAATAGACCGTATACTAGCGCTTCGAATAATTGTGGAACGCCGTCGTGAGTTTGGTCGTGGGTTGCTCGCAGCCTACATCGACCTCAAGAAGGCGTTTGACTCGGTGCATCGGGAATCGCTATGGGAGATCCTGAGGCTCAGGGGAATTCCGACACAGATTATTGGCCTGATAGCAAGCCTCTATACTGGTACTGAAAGTGCTGTAAAGTGTGGTGGGGGTATGTCGAACTTCTTCCCTGTTAATTCAGGGTGAGGCAAGGCTGGTCCTTGCACCCACACTTTCAACACTTGTATGGACTGGATAATGGGCAGAGCTACTAGCCAAGTCAGTGCGGAGCACATAGGCATATTAAGTCTCGGACCTGACTTGCCGCGATGTTGCCATCCTATCGGTCCTTGGAGTCACCTTGTTTGGGGCCGGGGTTCCCTTGGGTGGGGG
>NW_023647564.1:0-7177 GCF_015228065.2 Penaeus monodon
CAAATTTTATAGAAAGGGTATCTTTACTGTGCTATTACTTGAGGTGTCTGCAGTGGCTCTTGTGCTTGAAATAGAATGGTGGAGAGATGTACCCTAATTGTAATAACTTAAATGATTGTTATATGGATTGACACAAAACCAGACACTGATTTTGATTAAAGACACTTTCTCACTGATGCAATCAAATACAGTTTTAATACCCAAGCATTCACACTTGATCTTTTCACCCCACACATACCACATACAGACAGACATACACATGCACCCACACACACATGCACAAAACGCCCACACACTCAATTTGAATTTAAAGCTTTATGCACCTTTAGAAAATTTTGACCATGGTACTGAATAATTACAGTGAGTGTTTTTTCTGAATATGTATTCCCTTTCTCAGGGCAATGCTCTAGGCTGTTAGATATCTGACTCTATCTAAATTAATATTTATTTTTTTCTTTTTGTGTGTTCTTGCGGGTTCTGACTTTCTTCTGTGCCCCTTGCAGGCTGACACGATGTCATAAAGCCTCGTGCGGTGAATTTGAAGAGGTTTGGGGGGACCTGGTGGAGACATTTCAGCAGGTGGTGACCATGGCTCAATCAAGAGGACGTCTGGAACACCAGATTCTCTGATGTGTATTTCCTTGTGGGGTTTGGCGTTTCCAGAGCCCCTTGCTGAGAGGCTGTATCCCGAGACAAAAAAACTACTGGAGAATCATGTCGGCAGCTTTATTTTGAGGTAAGATGGGAGTATATTCAAGGCTGGCTGCATTGTTCTTGGTTTTCCAATTTCATTTGATGTGTATCACACTCTCTTCCAGTTCATTCAAGGGGGATTTATGTGCTAAATTATATTACAAGTGTGGCACCCCTAGATTAGTACAAAACTCATGACAGGGCAAGGCACATTTGCCCTCTGCCTCACTAGGTGTGTCTTGACTGACGGGGCTCTTTCTTGCTGATTAGATGTATAGAGATTTTTAGTTTACCACATAGTCTAACCCTGCCAATTTCCAATTATACGAATCATCAACCCCGCAATTTAGATTGTTGAATAAAATTTGTGACAGGGGGTTTGGGACCTTCTCTGGTGAGTGTGTACTGTAAAGAATTATCTTTGATTAAAAGCATTATAATGTTACTAGATATTTTTAAGGAAACCTTACCCCTAAAATTAATAGATTTGAAGATGCAGACTAGTATCAGAAAGTTTCCCCACTTACCACACATTGGTAATACTAAATGAAGCCATTTTTCCATATTTGTGGTTATGCCATTCTTCATTTTTTTTAAAATCTTAATTAAACTGAAGTTTATTTTTACTACACCCTGGTTTTTCTAGGCACAATCTGTCTGGGAGGGGCTTGATTTTAGCACTGATTCCCCTGCAAAAATCATTCTAAAATAAAAAGTTATTTAAAAAAATTTCAAAACTTATTCTCCTTTTATCATTCTAATTTTATCACTGTAACCTCTATCACCTTTCATAAATTAATTTCTACAATGAAAAATGCCAGGAATATAATGGTGTGTAGAAAAGGATATGCGGGACGCAACTGCGATCTGCAGGCATTAATGCAAAATGAACGTCATTTTGGATGTTATCAGCTTTGTGGTTAGGGGATAAATGACCATGACAATGTTGCTTGATGTTTCAAGCTTAATGATACCTTTTAGGAGCGGGCAGAGGTTACTGAAAAATCCAGATGGAGTAGTCTATAATTTGCTGCAACAGTGCTACAGTAACCAAAAACAGGAAAAAAAAAATGGGCCCATAGTTTGTTAATATCAATATCCTGTTTTAGCTTAATTGAAGAACTGAGCTGATTTTTTTTTTATCTACTAATCAAATGCATTTTTTTTTTATAGGTGAGGAGCAAGTGGGGGAAGAACCTTCTTGCAGAATATCTCTTTTTTGGATTTAATTCAGCAAAAGGGACAAAAGTATCTTAAACCTTTTGTATTCGTAAGTACACAGGAACTACTTTCTGACAAAAGTACTGAGTAACAGGTATTGGTAAACATTAAAAGTCACCTATTGTGTCAATCCTTATTCCAGCACAGATCGCATAGCCTATGTGCCTGTTGGTAGCAATGCTATTCTATCTTGCTGGAATAAATGTATTGAAGTCATGTTGGCTTTTGTGAAAATGTGAAGTACAATATGGCAGTCACTTTACTCTTGGATTAGAATTAACGTTGTAAACATTTTATCTCAGATCATAGCAAGTTTCAAGTAGATATTGATTTGTGTCCCTTTTGAACTTTAACAAATCTGTTTTTTTCTTGTTATGCATTATTGTTTTAATTTTAAGTGGTCGTAGGTATAAAGTACAGTAAAATGAATGCTTTTGGTGCTGTTGGGATTTTTGAAGGTACCCACTATTATGTGTATTTCATGGAAAACAATGCCTTGCATGACTGGGTTCACAGAGATAATATATCTTTGGGTTCATAAGATTATATAACTTTGTGTAGGCCTCTGTTGAAGCTCTTGCTATATTACTGACTTATCATTTTGGTAATATATGAGATAAAGTGCTTTATATGCAATGCTTTATGTTTACATAGCATTAAATTCTTAGTGACAGTAATAAAATTTCTACAAATTACTGATTATTTTTGTTTAATCCACAGATATTTTTAAATTCGCAACACATTCAGAAGCAGAAGTTTTTGTGATGCAGACCTTACATATGGTTCAATGCAGATGGGGCATGTCAGAACAGCTACTAGAAATTGGTAAATATTGGTGACTTGTTATAAAATTTTATGGCTAGGAGTTTTGAAGTGCCATTTCTTTGATTCTACCTTTTATGATATGTAAAATTAGAGTAGTGTACATTTCTATTACGTGAAGTTTTGTAAAAATTTTCTACATACCTATGCTACTTCTAGTAAATATTTAATTAGAATGGAAATTCTTATGTTTATAATTTACTGGAGCATGCATGAAGCTATAGTTTTTTTGATATATTATTTATACTGAAGAAAAGCACAATAATTCATAGTTTTTGAGTTATGTGATGTAACAGTGTAAAATATTTGAAAATCATGCATTTAAATTTTTGTACACAGAAATGTAGTCACCCAAAGAAATACACTCGCCATTCCTCAAACACAAACCCTACGCAATTAATTCCAACGGCTTCCTGCTTCTGCTCCCTTAATGCCTTCCTTCATCCCTTTGCCTCTGCTTCATCAGGGGGGCTTGGTCTGGAGTATCTGGCAGCGGGAGATGATCCGGCCGCTGCAGAAGCGTCTGGTGGGCGTCTTGCTCATGGGAATCCAACAGGGCCGGGCGGCAGCCGCCACCGATGCCCCAACCCCACCTCCTGGGTCATCCACTCATTTGTTGATGTTAATATGTTAAAAAGAAGTCTACTTTACAGGTAGGGATTAGACTGTGTGTGTATGTAAGACCCTGTGTTATTTTTTTTCTTGTTTTCTTTTTCTATATGTATCTATTTTTTCTTCTCTTTTATGTTATTTTCTATTTTTCAATGACTGCTTAGTTTTTTTTTTTATGCATTTTTTCCTTTTTTTCTCCATATTCATAAGTAAATAAAAAATAGTTGCATTTATCTGAATTTCTTGAGGTTTGTATTGGGTATTAAACACTGATATAGTCTAATGTTATTATTTCTTTTCACTTATGAAGACATCCTTCTTCCCGCTTTATGAATCCATTTTTTGAAGGTGCGTTGTTAAGAGAAACAGGGTCATTTTACCGAAAGGAAGCTTCACCTTACTTCAAGACTGCAATGTTTCACAATATATGGAATTTTGTTATTGCCCCGTTAGCAGAAGAAATTAAGAGCTCCCAAAATTTTTTGCCACCAAGGTAAGATTGGCTAAAGATAAGGTACTGTATGTAGAGTTCTTAAAGGAAACACTAAATGGAAAAACATATCTCTGCTTTTTTCTCTCTTCTTAAATCTTCTCAAACTCCTCCAAGTCCTCCAATTTGAACTTGTTCCAAACTATCCTCGTATCACTCCCCAGTTCTCACCAGGAGTTGTGAAAGAGGTTCAGGACAGAATGGTGGCTGATCACCTGGCAAATGTGCACGCGGAGAAACCCGGGTCCATGGTGAGTGCGGAGAGGACCAGAGACCTCTCCAACATGTACACCTTGCCCGCGGCCGGTCCCCAATGGGCTCACAGTGCTTGTTCACCATGTCAAGGATCACATCAAGCAGCAGGGACTTCAAACTGTTACCAGTCCCCAAAGGAGATAATGTGAGGCATTTTTGTTGGTTGTGGTTTTTTTTGAGAAAAAGGATAAAGTTAGAATTTTCAGTGTTTTTCTAGTTTATATTGCAGTATTGATATCTGAACAAGTATGAGTGACATGTGTTATCTGTATTGATATAGGGCTCTGATTATTAATGATATGCAATTAATCAATTCCAGCTCAATTTGTGGAGAGTCTATTAGAAGTCACAAGAATACCGCACTATTGGAATTTATGGATGTTTTTTCCCCAAAAGACCAACAAATTTTTAGGGGCATTAGACAAAGCCTTTGAAAGTGTTGTTATCATAGAGGAAACACCAAAGTAGTGTGCCGATCCCCAGAGTTACTCGCAAGGTGAGTGTCAGAAGTTCAATTTTATATTTACCTCTTCATTTTATAAGAGATTAATCTGAGATTGACTGAAGAAAAGTAGATTTATAAATGAGCAGAACTGAGCATCCTTTAAAAAAAATTGACTAAATATATTTGGTTTGTGTTTTTTTAGCCTAATGTTTTGTAATACTGGCATAAAATCTTTGTACCCCCAAACCCAAATCTGTTTAACTTATGGAATAATCTTGTCCATTTTCTCTCTCTTATCTTTTTATTTAATTAATCATTCATTATTACTCTAAATGAACATTAAAAAGTAGGTTTTTTTTATCATAATGATTACAAAACTTGCATGTTAACCTTTTAGTTTTATTATCATGTGAAATGTTTCCAAATTCTCTGTAGATACTGTGATACACTTCTCAAAAAGTCTCCCAAAAGGCCTGAATGAAAGTGAGGTTATGACAAGTTTGGGCCCATAGTATCACCATCTTTAAGTACATCGACGACAAAGATGTATTTCAGAAGTTCTATGCACGGATGTTGGCCAAGGGGCTGATACAGAAACAGAGTCAGTCGAGGGATTCTGAAGAAGCCATGATTACAAGCTCAAGGTTTGCTACAGATGGCTTTTGTATATCACTTTCAAGGTCATGGAATGAAACTTAAAATGAGAAACTACAACGGGTTTTGCTCATCTTTGTCATTTAAGAGCAGATACCAGGGAAGATATTTATTTATAAGGTATTCTTTTTTTATTTCCTTTCCCTCCTGTTTTTTTCCCGGACAGCAAGCATGTGGGTATGAGTACACCAGCAACTTCACCGAATGTTCATGACATGTCTGTCAGTTCTGATCTAAACCAAAAGTTTAATGAATTTTTGAAATAAAAGGGGAAAACCCATGAACTTGGGATTAACTTTTCAATAAATGTTCTTCGGGTTTAAGTAACACAGCTATATCCATTAGAAACAGTGAATTGGTGCTTGACAGCTGTTTTATAGTCATTTGTTTTTGTTTTGCCAGGAATATAATGTCCTTTGGAAAAGTTTGAATTTTCCACAATAAAATATGATAGTATCATAATGTGTAACTTCATATTTTTTAATGGATGTATATATTTTTTTTTTCAGGCAGGGGCCTGGCCTCTAGGTCAAACAATTTTCACTCCTTTTGCTGTGCTCAAGAATTAGAAAAGTCTGTACAAACGGTAAGGAACATCTTGGTGAAATATACCATGACTATGTATGTTTTGATGATAATTATCTAGAGATTGAAGAGATGTCAATTTTAATCACACATCCATTTCATAGCATTATAATCATAATTTAAGAATGTGATATAATAGTGTGGATAAAATCAGGAATTGTAAGTACTTCTTATTGTAATTATCTAACATTTTTGTTTCTTTTGTGGTGCTTAGTCCTAAAGAAACAAGATATGTAAAAAAAAAATCATGTTCTTAATCCATTGATGTTATATTTGTATATATGGGACAATGTATACACACATGCAGTTTAGACCACTTTTCAGTCTACATCATATGAAAAAATACAGAAAGTTAAGGTGAACTCGTACTTCTCTCCTTAGTGTTTTGGCCTTCTGGATAGAAATAGATTTCTTATTTGTAAAACATGCCTAACATGTGTACTAATAGCATTTATTGTCAATGCAGATTTTAATTTGGTCCATAGTCAACTCCATTCTTACCCCCTCTCCCTCTATTCTAGTCTGGCCTAAACAGGGAATGACCCATTTTTACTTGAGGTGGCATGCCCGGCTAAGAAAGACCTTAGGAGAACAACTTGGTCAGATCATTCCCTCTGACCCAAATATGACCTGACTTGAATGACTGGCCTAGAATAGACATTCCTCTTTCAAGCAAATTTTAATCTGTTGATCCAATATTGTCTTTCTTCTATATTACATATATAGCTAACATTAATAAAACAAAGTAAAGTTAGTAATAAAAGGTAAACCATTGATGAAATAGCCTTTAAGTAGTTTTGTTATTAATGAGATTTTTCTTTATGTATTTCTTATGGCCTTTTTTCACTTTTACAGTTTTAAAAACCCTTTTATCACAGTCACTTCAGTGGTAGGAAACTTACTTGGGTGCATCATTTATGTCAAGGTTTGTTTTTATTCTTGTTTTTATTATTTTTTCAAGGTAAAATATAGGTAGGTTTAATATCTAAAAAGATTTGGTTCTCTTTTTTTTTGCTCAACTTACTCTCTGGTACCATATAGTAAATTTACCAGCCTATTGATTTAAGTATTTTGATGTCAATCACCCAAAAGTGATCCGCAAGACCACAGATTCATTTAGATCAATTCAAAGGGTTTTGTTCTTATTTTAGATGGTAGTTTTTGTGAGGCTTTTACTAGTAGACTACATGAAAGGTATGTTAAGGGTGTATCATTCAGTTCCATAACTATTGGTATTTGTTGATGGCAGGTCTTTTGGCAGTTTATTCATAATGAGATATTTTGAAAGTTTACAAACCTTTTTTCCTTGTTATTTTAAAATTTTTTTTAATTTTTAACAAACGGTTTTTGAATTAAAGATGGGGGATTTAAGATTTATTTCTTTTTGTAATTTATTTTTT
>NW_023647565.1:0-7177 GCF_015228065.2 Penaeus monodon
TTTTTATATATATTAATTAATTATATATTAATATAATTATATATATATATATATATATATAATAATATCATATATATAATATAATTATATATATCTATATATGTAAATATTCATTTATATTTATTTATATATATATAAATATATATATATATATATATATATATATTATATATATATATATATATTCATATATATATTTTTCTTTTTATTTATTTATTTTTTTTTACGGTAGGTTCATGTTTTTGAGCCGCCGTGGTCACAGCATGATACTTAATTGTAGTTTTCATGTTGTGATGCTCTTGGAGTGAGTACGTGGTAGGGTCCCCAGTTCCTTTCCACGGTGAATGCAGTTGTTACCTTTTAGGTAATAATTTTCTCTATTTATCCGGCCTTGGGACCAGCACTGACTTGGGCTGGCTTGGCCACCCAGTGGCTAGGTAGACAATCGAGGTGAAGTTCATTGCCCAAGGGACAACGCGCCAGCCGGTGACTCGAACCCTCGAACTCAGATTGCCGTCGTGACAGTCTTGAGTCCGATGCTCTAACCACTCGGCCACCGCGGCCTTATATATTCATATATATATATATATATATATATATATATATATATATATATATTATATATAATATATATGCATATTCATTTATATATATATATATATATTATATAATATATTCATATATCTTCATATACATACATACATACACACACACACACACACCACACACACACACACACACACACACACACACACACACACACACAACCACACACACATATCTAATATATATATATATATATATATATTATATATATATATATATACTATATTTATTATATATATATTTATATATATATTTATATATGTATTTCTATATATATATATATAGTTTATATATATTATATATTTTATATAATATAATATATATTATATATATAATATATATATATATATATTATATATATATACATATATATATCTATATATATTGCTACGCCAGTGGGTCTTTGTCTCTGTGCGAAACATGTGTTAACATGAAAAGGATGACCTGGGCATGTGTTAACAAGAAGGGACCTGGGCAAACATGACGCAACCGGCTGTGAGCGGAGGAGGGGAGGAACAAGCCAGGAGACGCAGTTGGTTGCTGCTCCTGGTTGAAGACCTCGTGTGTGCCCTTGGTGACCTGATAAACTTTGTTTTGCCCTGTTATAAGGTGTATCGTGCAGTGTGACATGCTGGTTTCCCCCCTGTATTGCGCCTATAGAAAAGTATACGGGTAATAACTTGGTCATACAGGAAAGACTGATTTTGTTTTTATTTGGGCCCTGCCTGCTCATGGCATTTCCCCTGTGGTGTGTTCTGGGACGCTGGGGTGCCTCTTGAGCGTTCATGTGTTGCAAGGACCGTGTGGATCAGCACGCCTTTCTGCCTAGCCTGCCTGTGTTGGGGGCTGAGAGACAAGGCGGTCGACTAACAAATGGTATCAGGATGGGATTTGTGATTTGTCAGTGTGAGAGCGCCGATTTATCATGTCGTCCAAAGAGGCGGCAGCCATGAGGGTGAGAAATGCTATGACTGAGCAGGCAGGAGTGAGGTGAAGCCGAGCCCTGTGGACCTGATCACTGCCATGCTGGCGGTATGAGTTTGGAGGAAATTTGTTACGCCGACCGCCTTGTCTCTCAGCCACCAACACAAGGGCGGGCTAGGCAGACGGCGGTGCTATCCCAGGGTCGTGAACATTGAACAGCTCCAAGAGGCACCAAGCCCACAGCGTCACAGAACACCACAGGGGAAACGCCGGGAGGCGAGGCAGGCACGAATAAACACAAAATGGCAGTCTTGGTCCTTTATTGACAAAGTTATTTACCCGCCTTTTCTATAGGCACAATACAGGGGGGCAACCGCATGTCACACTGCACGATACACTTATAACAGGGCAACACAAAGTTTATCAGGCCCACAAGGCACACACGAGGTCTTCACAGGAGCGGGCACCCAACTGCGTCTCCTTGCTTGTTCCTCCCTCCTCGCTCACACCCAGTTGCGTCATGTTTGCCCAGGTCCCTCTTGTTAAAAACATGCCCAGGTCATCCTTTTCATGTTAACACATGTTTCGCAAAAGGACAAAGACCCACGGGATAGCAATATAATGTATATTTGTATAGCTATATCATACTATATGTATATATATATACTATTTAATATATATATACTTTATGTATATATATTATGTTTTTTTGTTATATATATATAGTAGTATATATATATATATAAATATATATATATAATATAATATATATTATATATATTATATATATATATATATATTATATATATTATATATATTTATAGAAAGATTACTCTAATATCCACACATAGAGAAATAAAAGGTTGGTGTCAAATACAGCAGCTGATACGATAGCAATATATTATAACTTCAATAATCACAGTATATAGACACGATATAATATATATGAGACGAGAAATGACTCTGGAAATAAAGATCAAGATTAGCACTGGTACACAATTCGTGGGTGCAGATAATTGGAGGTTGGTGTGAGCAGTCGAGGTCGGTAGTAGACCAAGTGTGTCTTTGCTACCGTCAATCTATCTCGGGTCGGCTCGCAGGGCAGGGCGATGACCCGTCTTACAGGAAACTAGGTGTGGCTGATGCAAGTGTCAGCTTAGGTCGCTATTTCCTGATTGGCTGGCTGCGGATCGTCGCAATTCATAGGTCCGCCCTTCGATCGGCCTTTTAGGGTGATTTTCCTTTGATGCGGAAATGACCAGATTCTCCAGAAAGGTCAAAGTCGCGGGTACTGCCTGGGATGCGTCTTTGATCGACCCCTGGGTGATATACGAAACTCGGTAGTTAAGAAGGTCACATCTGTGTATTGTAACTTGTTCATATTTTCTCAGGTCAGACGTTTGCGTTGTTACTCTAAATATAATACTGTCATATATATATATATATATATATATATTATATAATATATATATATATATATATATATAATATATTAAAATATTATATATATATATATATATATATATATATATATAATATATATATATTTGAACCTGCCCGATTCTGTGTTGACATTACTCTCCGTCGCGATGTATGCTGCTTCCATGATTTTTCTTTTTAGTTTGTTCAGTCCTCCATGGACTATTTCTGCTTCCATCCAGTTCGGTAGATGTCCAGCTTCATCTACATGTACCACCTTGGCGTTGGAAGTCCTGTGGTGACGGATGTCAGCTTGATGTTCGCTGATCCTGGTGCTGAAACCACGGCCTGTTTCCCCAAAGTATGCTGTATCGCAACCGCTGCAGGGTATGCGATATACAACACTACAAGGGTTGCTTTCGGGCTGCTTTCTGTCACGTATTAAGTCATGTATCTTTTCCCCGGATGTGCTGGCGATTCTCACTGTCTTGCCGAAGTATCTGCTGATCGCCTGGGAAATGTTGCATGACGGTAAAATGAGAACATTACTAGAAGAGGGTGCGGGGTCTGCTCTTACAAGTATGCTCTCCCCTTCTTTCAGCGAACATCGAGCTGACATCCGTCACCAGAGGACTTCCAATGCCATGGTGGTACATGTAGATGAAGCTGGACATCTACTGAACTGGAAGGAAGCAAGAATAGTCCATGAAGGACTGAACAAACTAAAAAGAAAAATTGCCTACACGTACAGAGTACGTAATTATTAACTGTATTTATACATAATGTTTATATATATGACTATATTGACATTTAAGCTGAGGTATATATATATGATTTTTTATCTTGTTCTTTTGGCTTTAGTATAATTCCTATGTTGCTTTTGATTAATAGCTTATATGTTAACTTGATATACTCCTTACAGAGCTAGCACTACTCCTTAAGGCATATCAATAAACATTTTTTAAGTTTTGTTGTGCTTGATTCACTTGTTTCCCTAAGTAGAGGCTTTCACTGTAGTATATTTATGAATATACGTTTTACTTGTCCGTTTGGGTTTGCAACATGTTCTAATGGGCTGCTTTAACCATTAAGTGCTTAAATTTTTTCTCATTCGTGTAGTGAAGTGGAAGTGGTGATGCTTGTTGTTGTGAGGGTAGGAGAGTGAAGCGAGAGGTGCTAGGTCAGCATAGTTCACCACTACGTAGACATAACAATCCTTGTTTTCGCCCGTCGTTGATGACATCTCATTAAACGTCATAAACCCCACTCCTGACGTCACGGGCCTCCCCACATGTGAGTCGCATTAGGGCGGATACCGATTGCGGAAATTTTCTCGGGGGAAAATTGTCACGCGCCGACCTTGCCTTTGTGAGTGGGTGTTCCCCTCTGTTTATTTGCCGCGTAATTTTCTTTGTTTCCGCTGAGCGATGTGTATTATATTTTCATATTTTTATATATTTGGTATCATAATATAATTGATATTAGGATTAATGGACAGCTCAAGGTATAGTATTTTACTGAATAACTTTGTTGAAGATTTCGTGTGTTTGTAGTTAAATCTACCTAAATCTAGTGTTCTCTCTAATCTTGAGAAGGATCTTAATTTAGTTAAAGACTCGTGATTAAGTGGGCGATTGAGCGCGCTCCTGTATGCGGTGTTAACAGTGGTGATGAGTTAGAGACAGTTTTGTTAAACTTGTCTTATGCCTTGTTAAAAAAGGTCGTGCAAGACCCTAAGCTTTATTCTATTGCTATTTTTGTCCAAGGCTGGGTTTTTAACTGTACTGAGCGTAGTTACTTCACAGAGGGAAAGCGTGAGGAAAAGACGGTGGGGTTAGCCTCGGGAAGGGAAGAAAAAACAATGCATAATTCAGGCGTAAGGGAAACCCAGGGGGCCTCCGGGGTGGCGGAGGAAACTGCCCAAAAGGCAGCGGGAAAAAAAAAAAATCAGTTATCGACTACCCAGCCGTCTCTTGATATCCGGCATGTAGTGTTCAATGAGGAGAGGAAAAGAAATCCTATAAATGAGGTAGAACACCGCCTTCCCTTGTATGAGGGGAAGTGTCCTAAGACAAAGGGTGCCATGACAAATCTTGGTGAATGGATAAAGCGAGTGGAAGATTTAACTCATGATGAAGTATGGAATGATGATGGAAAGATCCGCCTTGCACTACGACGTCTTAGACGGGATGCGTTAGGACGTACGAGGCATGGTATGCTGAAGCTGCAGAATGGTGCGATTATAACTGGGGGAGATCCTTGCGACTAGCTCAGGTGATGCCGGACCACGCCAGAAACTGCGTTAGATATGTTTCTAGTGCCAGGAGGGAGGTGGAGCGAGTCCTAAGCATATTTTAACAAGTTGGCGAATGGCGCCCGAACAAGTTTTAAGACATAAGACGGAGTTTGCTAATCTGTGGAGAACATGTAGGTATTGGGCTTTGCCAGGGAACTTCCAAGAGGAGTTTTTATGATGCGTTGTCCAGGGCTTGTGTAAAAACGAAGGATTTGCCGAACTTTCCAAGAGCAGAGGGTTTTTGCTAAACAAAATAAAGCTACTGGTTATCGGAGGGAGGCGGTAAGGGATGAGACTCTAAAAAAAAGAGTAGTAGTGGCAATAGACAAGGAAGGGAGCAGGGTCCCTAAAGAGAAAAGAATGTTTGACGAAGAAAGGGTTAGAACGTTGAAAGATACACTTACACCGGGAAATGTTAAACAAACAGGTCGAGGTTTAGAAAGAAACGGTGAATAAAATAGGAGATGAAAGGACAGACATATATTTAAAGAGGAATGTGACAAAGAAGATTTCCTGACAATGTGGTTACTTCAAAAGCGGTCACAGAGCTGATAAATGCCAGTTGTTGTCTGTCGCATAGCAAGCTCTAGTGCTCTATGGGAAGGGTGTGGCAGACCTACTATTATATGTGGATATTGTCAGAAGACAGACCATACCATGGATAGATGTTTCCTTTTTGATAAAAGTTAAGAGGATGTAGGAACACGCCAAAAGATGGAAGCAGAGTCTAAATGTTTTAACTGTGGGAAATTTGGTCATTTCGCGAGATATTGTTCCAGAGCAAAAACTACTTCAAAAACTAGTACATACAAGGGGTGGTTTCAGTCCCTTCCTAAAGATGCCCCTGATTTGCAGGATAAGGCAAGGAAATATTCAAGATAGTAGAGAATGTTAAGATCCTGGTCCCTGGGGGACAGTGAAGGGATGCTGTATATTTGATGTTTATCTTGGGGATAAGTTGCATTACAGCCTATTCGACACAGGAAAAATTTTCTTAGTACATAGTAAGTGCTAGGTAAGCCCTGTAAGCAGGTTAGGAAATCTGTTCACTGGGGGGGATGGGTCTTTTCTTAAATCATAGAGGGGAGATAGATCTCACTTTGTAATGTAGGTAAGATAAAGATTTCATTTGTGTTTCTTGGTTGGTGGATACCTGGGGTTACCATGCCAGATGCTGATAGGAACGATTTTGCGGAACTAAGGTTGTAAAATACATCATGCCCTACTACCTTGGCCATTAACGGTCAGGATGTGAGGGTTTTGAGGGGTAGTAATAATAAATCTGTCGCCTCCATGGCAACCGTAGGTATGAAGGACGCTGGAGGACCAAGACCGGGAAAGCTGCAGGGCGCCTGTGTAGTTTTCCCGCCTGGGAGAGGTGGATTTAAATTATGCTACGGATGTGTGCTCTAATAATGAGGTATGCAATAGACAACAACAGGGTTATTGATGAGAAAATTTCTTTAGTTAATAGCGGGCTATTGATGAGTGCCATAGAAACTACCGGGTATTAATGAAAAAATCACTTTAGTTAATAGCGGGCTATTAATGAGGATGCCATAGACCATACAGGGTTATTGGATGAGCACAATTTTTAAATTATACAACGTGGTACAATTGTGAAACCCACAAAGCACATTACTTCACACTTAGACTTTGTTTTTCACATAGGTTTCGCACCCAAGAGCACTCCAGTCGAAGCGTCCATTTGTGTTGGTAAGAGCTCTGTGACCAGACTCTCTTAGTGTAGGTTCTTCTATGATTTCCTTCTCTAAGAGTTCATCACATGAGTACTACTTGCCAGCAGCTTGGGCTTAACTTCCAATGTGGTTTTTCCAGGGGAGGTTGACAGGCTGGTCAATAAAGTGTTTGCTGAACTCCCAACCGGTGGCGGAAGTGCCCCCCAGGATCCCGGGTTTGAAAAATTTTTAA
>NW_023647566.1:0-7177 GCF_015228065.2 Penaeus monodon
TTTCCTGTCCCTATCGCTATACCATGTCCAGTGATAACAGGTTGGGACCACTGCCCCTACCAGAGCCAGAGATCCTCATTCTCTGGACCTAGCAAAGCCCCGGAGAAGGAGCTGTTCTCTCTGCTAAGATCACTCCCGAGCCATGGGGCCGACAGACATCTCATAGCCAGCTCGGTCACAGCCAGATACCACACTGAAGTCGCCCAACAATGCGAATATATCGCCAGGGCAATTGTCAACCACAGATGAGAGTCTGGCGTAGATGCCTTTCACATCGAGTTTGCAAACATCAGTAGGAACGTATACAGCAATAAGAGACATGAAGCCAAGGCATACTTCAGTCTCAATGCCATATTTGCTAATCAACCATGTCACCTCAACTACCGCCCCCCAATCCTTTGCCCTTTGGTTGTCGTGGGGGGCTTAGGAGGCGGAGACTGGGACCCAATGATGGGGAACTCCCCAACCTTGGGCTGCCAACCTTGGACTCAGCCCTCGACTCAACTAATTTTGCATGGCTTTTTTTTTTTTCCTTCCCACTTTTCGTTTCTGTCCATTCACCAAACCCTTCTGCTATCCACCTCCTAAGGTGTGAGAGCCGTGCTGAAAGGATGAAAGGCTGACTTTGTGCCAGTCCTGAACGGCCTTAGGGAGCCATGGGCACGGTATTCCCCTGATTTAGTTACCTACCCTTACCCCTAAAGGGGACCCTGAGGGGTGGACTGTTTTTATCCCCAACATAACCCAGGCTTACCATGGCCAGTAATGAAAACATATCCCCACTATTAGGGGCAACGAGGCTTGCCCCTTTATCAAATAGCCCCAACGATGTAAACCCACCCGATTCCCTGACCCCAGGCTCTCCTTTGACCACGGCTCCGAACACTGCAGCTAACTACCCCTCATCAATGCCTACTAGTACAGTACCAACAATCAACCTTAAGGAACATTTCCACTATTCCAGAATGCTCAACTTCACACCTCTATCCCCACAACCTCCAACATCAACCACCCCATCCTCCCTTATTAATACCTTACAGCCTTATTGCCCACCTCTCCATAACACTACCTCCCTCAACACTACTCCATCTTCGTCACGCCCCCGCCCTTCTACTACCCCTATCACTACAACAATCTTGATACTCTCTTTAGCGCAGCCAATGGACCAGTTTTTCGTGATCCCTCCCACAGCTCCCTACTCTGACAACACCCTTCTCTTCCAACATGTCCTCCAAAACAAATAGGTAAAGTCTCTTTCCTGGACCGACCCGACCGCTCCCGTCTTGTCACAGTAACATCCGAAAACCAAGCTATAAGCATTTACAAAACTAACTGACCTATATGGTAACCCATCCTTGCAGAACCCCATCCAACCCTCAATACTTGCACCGGAACAGTTTCAATCTCCCCAGCAAATTGCCCAGTCTATACAAAGATTGGTCAGACTGTGGAGAAGACTACTTGCCTGTCTCACAGACTATGATGCAACATCATACATGCTACTCCATTCCCCCCAGAGGTCATCGAAAGAAACCCACTAACATAGCCAAAATTACCTTCCGTAGACATGACCTTCCCTTTAACGTCTACATAGGAGGAGAATCCCTCCCTGTTCGTCCATACCAACCCCCTCCACGTCAGTGCCAAAATTGTTGGCGTCTAGGACACCCAGCCAAACATTGCCGTTCCACAGCCAGATGCCCACTATGTGCCCAACCTGGCCATACCTGATCGAACTGCTCTGCACAATGCACGCACATGTGCCAACTGTGGCGGCCCCCATAATGTATTTTATAGGGGCTGTCCCACCTGCAAGTTTGAGTCTGAGGTAGCAACTCTCAGATTCAAACTTGGACTCACACTACGTGAAGCCAGACAGGAAGCACGTCGAGGTGGTTTCTCTCTTACTCCTTACTCCAGTAATACTGCTCATTCTACCAATTCTCCTAAACCCCCCCCCCTACAGCTAACGCCCCCTCTTCTACCGCCTACCTTCCCCAGTCAAACTCTTTTGCCATCCTAAACCCAGACACTCCAATCTCACACAGATACTCCAATCACCACAACAACCCCAACACCATCCCTCTCCCTCCTCGCACTACCTGTAACAGACAGAACAAACGTTCCACCCTCTCTTCCCCTACCACACAACACCTCCACCTTCCTTTGCCCCTATGCTTGAGACACCAATCCTCTCTTCCCCCCCTCACAAGAAATCCTTTATCCCCCAAAACTCCCCAACCAACTCCTCAGAAAAACTATTGAAAATATTCAAGATTACTTAATGAAAACTGACACTCAATCTCCAAATCTCACAACTCCTGATCCTTTCACACTCCAAGTCCCCCTAACACCTATCCTCCTAACCCTCCCAACACAGCCCATCCCCCCCGACCCCAACCCCGCCCACATTACCCTCCCACCATCCCTCTATCCCTTCCATTCCCTCCTGGATACACACGTGAATCCCTTATGTACCCTCCCCCCATCCCCTCTATCCCTTCCACTCCTCCTTGATACACACGTGAATCCCTTATGCACAAGTATCCCCTTCCACAGACCCTCTGTCTCCTAATACCCCTCCTAGTAGTATAGAACACCAACTCCCACACTCAGACCTCTCGGTCCTTATCCCACCCTCTAGCTGCTTCCCCCTCAAAATCTCCAAAACGTACTACAATCTATATCACTAAAGTATAACTATCCTTCATTGGAATATTCGCGGATTCTGCTCCCACATACCTGACCTTGTCATATCCTTTCTTCTTATAACCCATCTATTGTATGCCTTCAAGAGACCTTTCTTACACATCCTCCATTACCAATCCCCAATTATCATTTTGTCTCTTCCCCACATTCCCTTTATGTCTCGTCCATACTTACCTCAGCGTTCCCCCACCGATCCTCCCTTCACCGACCTCCCAACCTATCGACATCCTTACAGAATCCCACACTTTCGTTTCAACAACCTTTCTCTTTCCTCAAACGCATACATATCCTCCCATCTAATCTAACTCCTTACCACACCTGACTCTAACACCTTTCACTCACCAATTCCTTTGCTCAGCTTAGACAACTAATCACTACTCAACCACCCTTCCCAAACATTAACTATAGTGCTACATGACCTTAGATGTCTAGCACATTTCTCTTGCTTTTAACCATTAACCATTAACCTCAACCACCGAGGGCTGAAGTCGGCTGAGATGGCTATGGCTACACCTAGAGGTGGTGACCATCACTGCGGCCCGACCAGTAGTAGGTGTACCCACCCATACTAATCGTGGCCGATACCAGGTCTTCTGACCTCCAAGAGGGCGCCACCTTAACTCCCAGTCGCTTCATTCCCGCGATAGCACAGGTAACCGCTCATCCTGCTGCAAGGACCGGATGTTCCAAGCGCCTACCCAGAAGCTCGCCTGAGGTTAGCCTTGGGCAGTCACTCTGGGTGCACGCCACCTCTGCCGCTCCCGCCGACGCTACCCCAAATAAAGGGGGCTGTGGGGACCCCGTCCGCCTGTGGGGTTCCCTAGGGCTTTGCCCCACAAGCTCTATGGTGGGTTGGCGCCTGCCAGGACGCAGGTGGGGCAAGTAACTCTTGTTTCCATCCTGCACCCTGACATTTGCCTTCCCACCTTGCTTGCTGGTGGGAGGGACAGCACCCCTCCCCCCAGCATATCCATTCATTTGTGCAGTTGCCGGAGAGTTATCTGGGGGAGGAGGGCTGGCAAGGCCCACCTCCCCCGAGCCGCCCAATTACTCCAGGGTGGCTGGGGGCAGAAGTTGGTACAGAGCCAGGGCGTGTCCACACGCCGGTGGGCCATAGCTCCATATCTATGGGGCCTCCTGCTGCTCTGAGATCCCCCACAGTTTAGCCTGAGACCACAAAGTGCCCAATTATCCATGGGTAGCCACGTCTCGATGACAGAGAGGCTGTGACTGGCAGGGGAGAATTATGCAAAGCTGCTCCCGTTTTCGCACTAGGCTAGCCAGTGGTGGCAGCTGCAGCGAGAAGGCATTCAAGCACTTAATACTATCTAGGCTACAACACCATCGCTTCACATCACCTTGAGCATGAAGCACCCACCCGTGATACCCCTGCTTCTAAAGGCTGGGTGAACCTATAGCTCGGGTTTGCATACAGTTTTGACTGCCATCTGGCAGTCCAGTACCATCACCCCTGACCTGTTGAGGGGCGTGGTCATCCCTCTCTGGAAGGGAAAGGGATCGTTGGGACTGTAGCAAGTACCGTGGCATTACATTGCTCAGCATATCAGGCAAAGTTTTCGCCCACATTCTTCTGAACGGATCCACACCACCTATTGAGGCATCAGAGACCGGAGCAGTCTAGATTTACTCCTGGCAAAAACCACAATAGACCAAATACTAGCACTTCGAGTAATTGTGGAACGCCACCATGAGTTTGGTTGTGGGTTGCTTGCAGCCTACATCGACCTCAAGAAGTCGTTTGACTGGGTTTGCATCGCGAATCGCCATGGGAGATCTTGAGACTCAGGGAATTCCGATGCAGATTATTGGCCTAATAGCAACCCTTTTTATATCGATACTGAAAGTGCTGTAAAGTGTGGTGGGGGTCTGTCTAAACTTCTTCCCTGTTAATTCAGGGTGGGGCAAGGCTGTGTCCTTGCACTAACACTTTTCAACACTGGATAATGGGCAGAGCTACTAGCCAAAGTCAGTGTGGAGCAACACTAGGCAATATCAAGGTCTCTGACCTTGACTTTGCCGATGATGTTGCTATCCTGTCTGAGTCCTTGGAGTCATTGGCCTATAGGTCTCCTGGACCAAGACAGGACTTTGAGGGCCTGTTAGGGGAACCCGTTCAGTCGATCCATGCGTGCGGCGAGGACGTTAAAGTTACAGAGAGTTTTACATACCTTCGTAGCGTAGTTCATATCTCTGGGCTATCAGACCAAGAAGTCAATAGACGGATTGGTTTGGCAACAGGAGCCATAAACTCGATCAACAAGAGCGTTTGGAGATGTCGGTACCTATGCAGAAGGACCAAGCTGCGTGTCTTCAAGGCCTTGATACTGCCAGTTTTGCTCTGTGGAAGCGAAACCTGGACGCTATCCAGTGTCTTGGAGTCTCGTCTTGATGCCTTTTGTAACAAGTTCTTTCGCCGGTTCGTGGAATACAGTTGGCAGGATCACGTGTCCAACCGACGGTTACACCGTGAGACCGGCATAGGACCTGTTACTTACATAATCCGGGATCGCCAAATCAGGTTATATGGGCACCTAGCTCGTCTCCCTGTGGACGATCCTCCCATCAGGTTGTCTCTCTGCGAGACAACCCTGGTGGAGGAGCCTGTGGGACGACCCAGGAGATCATGCCTGTGGCAGCTCGACGAGACCTGTCGCGAGGAAATAGAGATGGGCCGTGGGCCTGCCTGGAGACTCGCCTCGAGGGATCCTCGTGGCTGGAAGCGAAGGGTGGATGAGGCCATGCGCCCCCGTCGGCGTTAGCCCCTTGATGAAAATGATGATGTCTATTATCATCTATTCTCACTGCTGCTTTCTGATTCCAACAAAAGTTACTTATCAGTCTGATGTCTTTCTAATCAATGCCCATGTCTTTCAGATCTTTCATCATGTTTTCACTGTGTCAATACTTTCTCAAAATCACAAAACACATAAGAATATTCTTTTGCACTTCAACTGTTCTTTCTGTTGTCATTCTTAAAACAAATATTGCATTGGTGGTACCTTTCCCTTTCCTAAACCCATACCGTTCTTCCGAGACTCTTTCGTTGATCTTTCCTCTCAATCTATTCATTATAACTCTCAACAATACTTTACCAAGTTGATCTCATAATGTTATGGTTTTGTATTTTGAGCATTCCAAGGTGCCAATTTCTTTGAATGCAATAAAGACTTCCTTACTCCCACTCTCCAGTAGCTTCTATCATCTTTATCGCAATTCCATCTTCTCCTGCTGCCTTTTCCTTTTTTCATAGCTTTTATTGCTGCTCCTACTCATGCAACATAATTGTAGGTCCTGATAAAGTATCTTCAAATTGGGGGTATGTCTACATTTTACATTCTCTTCCCATCTATTCTTTATTTCCTTTATTTCAACCAAGATATCATCCTTATCTTTCATGATACTGAGTCTAGAATTCCGCTTCTTGCTTCCTAATTCTTTGATCTTATCATATATTCTTGTGAATTAGCTTTGTCCAGATCTTCAATTTCAACACATTTTTGCACATCCATTCTTCTTTTCTTTCTCTACACTTTCTCTTGATTTCATAATCTAACTCTTTGTACCTGTCTGTGTTTAATTTCCATTTTCTTCTCTCATCCACCAAATTAAGTATTTCTTGTGTCATCCAACATGTAATGCAGAGGTGCTGGGGGTTTGTTTTTGAAAGTGTGTCTTAACTTTATTTCTGTGAGAGCTGATAGCTGGCGTACAGAGGACGGGAAAGGCAGAGACGCCAGCTAGGGAAGGCGAAGGGCCTGCCCGATTCCTTGCATACAGATGGTAATTTAGAAGCAAAATGAAACAGGCAGCATGTCACACCTAGAATATCCACCGTAACAAATGGAATAAAACAGAATTATTATAATGTCTACCTTCCTGAACTGCTATACGACCTATGAGTGAGCACATATAATCATCAACTAACCCTCTTTTTACCATTTTCACTACTACACCCTTCTTTAGTGCTATATGACCTTTGATGTCTAGCACATATATTTTGCTTTGTAATCATTAACCATTAATACCATACCTTCCTATAGAGCTACATGACTTTAAATGTTTTTGCTTTTAACCATTAACCATATATTTGTTTATGCAAATTATTCAACCAAAATATATAACATTTAGATATTGAGTAATTTCCGTAACTAAGTAAAAACTCCCACAAAAATGTAAAGTTCGTAAAGAAAATCATTGTTCAATATAAAGGTTTATAAAGTGATGAGCGACGTTCAAAGTAATCACACGTACATGCAGGTGTTCTCAATTAACACGTTTACTATGATCTCAAAAATGTCATTGTGCCAATTGGTCAAACTTGTTCTGTAAATGTTTGATAACTGCCTTTTTTATTCTGTTCAAAATTATATTCTTTTACCTTTAATGTATTATTTTTCGCTTTTTTTACTATTGCAGAGTAAATAATGGTACAAAGGTTATCATTTTC
>NW_023647567.1:0-7176 GCF_015228065.2 Penaeus monodon
AACAAGCTAATATGGTGCCGGCATGGTCCATGGCAATGACAGCTGACAAACTAGCGGTAATGGCGATGGACACTACCATAGTTCGTACAGATCTCAGTGTTTGTGTCCCTTATAAAGGCAAAATACATCTCCTGTGGAAAAGTGATGGACCAGCCCCCAACTCACAAACAAGACAAAACAAAAAATAGAAAGTGGAATAACATCCCACAGAAAAGATAGAAGGGAGGAGGTGGTGTTGACCCGTCTCAGGTCAATGCCACCAAAATCACCCACCTCACTCCCTATATTGAAGAAATTTTCCTCCACAGTCCCCCGCAATGCACCCCATTTTAACAATAAACCATCTTTTAAACATGTCCAATACACCAAGATCACAGACTACCTTTAAAAAATTATTTCCATATAAAAAATATAAATTTTACACTTTTAAACTTATTATCAGATGATGAAAAAATCATCAGCAAAGTAATAACTTTTTTAAGGGAGACAAAACTTTATGACCTTATATAGATTGATAGAATAAATAGGATCCATTGGCTTAATAACCTTGGCCACATGCCGCTGGTTGATAGCCAAGAAATCCAACAAAGAAAGAAGAAAGAACCCATAGGGGAGTTGTCTCTGGACTCGGTGTTTGTGTGTACCCCTGGATTACCCTATGCTGTGGCGTCGCTGGAGCAGCAAGGACAAGGTTGTGTTTGAGCCATTTTTACATGCCAGTTTAGAATATTGCTGGACGTGGGCATTTTAACGCAAGGTTTACGAGTTTTACATTGGCCAGCACCAGCCAGAGATACCCTAACTTAAGAAATTTTTTATGTATCCGTTCCCTCGGAACGAGCTTTATCCCTTTTTTTTTTATCGTATTATATTTTTACTTACCTGTTGGCTTTGCTTTTTTTTTACTTACCTTTTTTTACTATATGTCAAGGACAACAAAACCCGGGCCCCCTTTTCATAAGGGATGTGTACCTGGGGCATGGGACAGTTCTCCAACAGGGGAAGTGAAGGGCCCCTCCTCCTTCTTTCGGCCCTAAGCCGCCATCCGCCGTTGGGTGGATGATATTCGGGCTTCCCCTCGGGCAGAAAGCCTTACAGCGGGTATATGTCGAGTTGTACATGTACTTAGCTGGAGGAGGTAGGCGGGGGGGGGGAGAGGGTAAGGAGCTGAAGCAGATACGTCTGTCCACCACGGCGTCCAACAACCACTTGATGTTATTGGGATTGGCTACCGTCACCCTGTCAACAGAAAAAAATATAATATTAATTTGAAAGGGTCACATGCTTTCTAGCAGTCTGATAGGATAGGGGTACCAGGAACTATGAGTTCTTCTATAATCTTGAAAACGGTTTGAAAGCCTTCGTCTCTTCAAAATCCATTGAAGATGACCCTCCCCCAACGTTAGATTTCCTTTTACATTCGTCTGTTTCTATAGTAAAAAAACAGTTTTCCACCCCAAGCAAATTTTTAGCAACACCAAGAGGGCCAGAGGATAAGAAATCGTCTCGGTAAATGAGTTTATTTTCCTGTTACTATACCACGTACCTTTAAAAAGGATACGCGAAATCACACCTCCTGCCTTTCTCGGGTCCACTACAGGAAATCATCCCCAAGCGGTTTAGACGTGCAATCAAACTTTTACTCATTTTGCAATTGCAGAGTCTCTAGGTTCTGCAATAATAGTATCATATACACATGTCAGCCTGTCTGTAGGCTTCAAGACCACTAGTCCGTAACCCAGATCACATTCTGAACAAAAACCGACGGAGCAGAAATGAAGGCTTTTGGGGGGTCTCAAAATCTCGGTCTTGAAAACGTGCGCAGAACTATAAATAGACAAATTAAAGTTATAAGAATATTAAAAATTATTTAAAAAAATGTAATACTTATACAAGTAATACAAGTAATACAAGTGCGTAGTGGATAATGGAATAGCTAATATATCGTGATAATGAGTTAATTGCATCATTAGGAGAGTTTTAGAAGAAAAGTATATGTATATGGTCGCGGCAAGATGTTCAAATGCTTATATAAATACAACATGAATAGTAAAAATCGTATTTAGCACAGAGACCGCCGAATTTTGTGATGAATCAAAACTATATCGAATTTTCTGGGAAAGCCCGCAAAATCTGATAAAAATTCAGAATACCTTCGTGGCCGATCACGACGATATTTTGGGGTCGATGGTTTCCTCTCAATCTCTCCCCCCAATAAAGAAACAAAATATGCAGCCTCCCCCCCCCCCATACCCACAATCTTAGCACCAATAGCAAGGGAGGGTATGAATGGTAAATCCTACATCCCTCCCCCTTTCCCCAAGGGCGGCGCAGGGTGTAGTAATTCTGACGTCACTATTAGACAAAAAACATTGGTCGCCGCTATTACGAGCCTCGGAGTCCGACCCTTAGACTATTTGTTATGGGAATTTGGCGATCTGACCGGAGTTTGGAGGCTTTGCTCAACGTTTAGAACAATCTTTAGCTCTTAGTCGCAGTCTTTGGATGGTCAAATCAACTTCTCTCTTATTAAAGATCACTGTCTTTTAAATGTTTCTCCTTAGAGGTTTGTCGTCTTTAGTAAATTTTTAAAATGATTTGTATCATAAGAAAAGGGAAAAATCAAAATATTTACGTTTGAATATATATAATATATATATATATATATATATATATATATATATATTATGTGTGTGTGTGTATACATATATGTATATATATATATACACATATATATACATACACACACACACACACACACACACACACACACACCACACACACACACATATATATATAAGTAGTATATTTTAATATATATATATATATATATATATATTGTGTGTGTGTGTGTGTTGTGTGTGTGTGTGTGTGTGTGTGTGTGTGTGGTATGTGTGTATACATATGTGTGTGTGTATATTTTATATATATCTACATACACACACATACACACACACACAAAACACACACACACACACACACACACACACACACACACACACCACACACACACATATATATATATATACATATATATATACATATATACATATATATATACATATATATATCATATATATACATATATAATATACATATATACATATATATACATATATACATATATTATACATATAACATATATATATAAAATATATCATATATATACATATATACAATATATATACATATATACATATATATATACATATATACATATATATACATATATATAACATATATACATATTATATACAATAATATATACATAATATACATATATATAAACATCATATATACTATATATACATTATATATACATATTAAACAAAATTTTATATACATATATATACATATATAACATATAAAACAAAATATACATATATATACATATATATATATATATATATAATTTTAAAATTTTATATAATATATATCTATTATATATACATATATATGTACATATACAATATACTAATATACCCAAAATATAAAATACAACATATATATACACATATATTACACAAAATATATACATATATAATACATAATATACATTTTATTTAAAATAATATATATATAATAATATAATATATACAAAATTTTAAAATTTTACATATATATATAAATATAATATATATAACATATATATTATACATTATATATATATATATTGATATATATATATACATAAATATATATATTTTTATATATATACATTTTTATTTTATTATATATTATAATATATATATATTTATATATGTATATATTTTGTATATATTATGTATATATATTGTATATATATGTGTATATATATTTATATAATTGTTATATATATGTTATATAATAGAATATGTATATATTTTATATATATATAGATATATATGTTTTAATATATGAAAATATATGTATTATATATTGATATATATGTATATATATATTATATATATATGTATATATATGTTATTAAAATATATATATATAGTGTTTTAATATATCAAATATATAATATGTATTATATATGTTATATATATATATGTATATATATGTATATATGTATATAATTGTATATATATGTTATATGTATATTATATGATATATGTATATATATGGTATATGATATTATGTATATAGTATAATATATGTATATATGGTATATATATGTATTATGTATATGTATATATGTATATATATATGTATAATGTATATAATTTATATATGTATATAATAAAGTATATAATGATATAATATGTATATAATATGTATATATGATAATATATGTATTTATTATTGTGTGTGTGTGTGTTGTGTGTGTTGTGTTTTGTAGTGTTGGTGTTGTGTGTTTGTGATTGTGTTATGTATATATTATATATATACACCCCCACACATATGTCAAATAAAAACTGTATATTAAAAAAATTATACACAACCCAATCAAATATATATATAATTATATATATATTTATATATATATATATACATAAATATAAATATGGTTGTTGTGTGTGGGGTGTTGTGTGTGTGTGTGTTGTGTGTGTGTGTTGTATGTATATATATGTGTATATTATATGATATATATGTATACACACACACCCCCACAATATATATAAAAATTATATATATATATTATAATATATATATTATATATCAAACCGTAAATTTTGATTTTCTCCTTTTCTTATGATACAAAATCATTTTTAGAATTACTAAAGACGACAAACCTCTAAGGAGAAACATTTAAAAGACAGTGATCTTTAAAAAAGAGAGAAGTTGATTTGACCATCCAAAAGACTGCGACTAAGAGCTAAAGATTGTTCTAACGTTGAGCAAAGCCCCCAAACTCGGTCAGATCGCCAAATTCCCATAACAAATAGTCTAAGGGTCGGACTCGAGGCTCGTAATAGCGGCGACCAATGTTTTTTGTCTAATAGGACGTCGGGAATTACTACACCCTGCGCCGCCTTGGGGTAAGGGGGAGGGATGTAGGAGTACCATTCATACCCTCCCTTGCTATTGGTGCTAAGATTGTGGGTATGGGGGGGGGGGAGGCTGCATATTTGTTTCTTATTGGTGGGAGAAAATTGAGAGGAAACCATCGACACCAATATCGTCGTGATCGGCCAAGCGAAGGATTCTGAATATTTATCAGATTTTGCGGGCTTTCCCAGAAAATTCGATATGTTTGATTCATCACAAAATTCGGCGGTCTCTGTGCTAAATACGATTTTTACTATTCATGTTGTATTTATATAAGCATTTGAACATCTTGCCGCGACCATATACATATACTTTTCTTCTAAAACTCTCCTAAGATGCAAATTAACTCATTATCACGATATATTAGCTATTCCTTATCCCCTACGCACTTGTATTACTTGTATACTTGTATAAGTATTACATTTTTAAATAAATATTTAATATTCTTATAACATTTAATTTGTCTATTTATAGTCTGCGCACGTTTTTAAGACCGAGATTTTTAGACCCCAAGAGCTTCATTTCTGCTCCGTCGGTTTTGTTCAGAATGTGATCTGGGTTCGACTAGGGTCTTGAAGCCTACAGACAGGCTGACATGTGTATATGATACTATTATTGCAGAGCCTATAGACTCTGCAATTGCAAAAATGAGTATAGGTTTGGCTGCACGTCTAAACCGCTTGGGTATGGTTACCTGTAGTGGACCCGAGAAAGGCAGGAGGGTGTGATTTTCGCGTATCCATTTTTAAAGGTACGTGGTATAGTAACAGGAAATAAACTCATTTACCGAGGGCGATTCTTTTCCTCTGGGGTCTTGGTGTTGCTAAAAATTAGCTTGGAGTGGGAAAACTGTTTTTACTATAGAAAAAGACGAATGTAAAAGGAAATCTAAACGTTGGGGGAGGGTCATCTTCAATGGATTTGAAGAGACGAAGGCTTTCAAACCGTTTTCAAGATTATAGAAGAACTCATAGTTCCTGGTACCCCTATCCTATCAGCTGCAGAAAAGCATGTGGACCCTTTCAAATTAATAATTATATTTTTTCTGTTTACAGGGTGACGGTAGCCAATACCAATAACATCAAGTGGTGTTGGACGCCGTGGTGGACCGACATATCCCCCTCAGCTCCTTACCCTCTCCCCCCCGCCTACTTCCTCCAGCTAAGACAGTACAATCGACTTTTACCGCTGTAAGGTTTCTGTCGAGGGGAAGCCCGAAAATCATCCCACCCAACGGGGGGTGGGGGTTAGGGCCGAAAGAAGGAGGGGGGGGGCCCGTTCACTTCCCTGTGGGGAGACACTGTCCCACCCCCAGGTACACATCCCTTATGAAAATGGGGGGGTTTTGTTTCTTGACTATGAGTAAAAAAAATAAGTAAAAAAAAAAGCAAAGCCCACAGGTATAAAATAAAAAAATAAATACGATAAAAAAAAAGGAAAAGCTCGTTCGAGGGAACGGGTAATAAAAATTTCTTAAGTTAGGGTACTCTGGCTGGTTGCGGCCAAAGTAAAACTCGTAAACCTTGGTTAAAAGCCCAGTCCAGCAATATTTTAACTGGCATTAAAAAAGGGTCAAAAAACCGTCCTTTCTGTCCAGCGACGCCCCAGCATAGGGTAATCCAGGGTACCCAAAACCGAGTCCGGACAAATCCCCATGGGGTTTTTTTTCTTTCTTTTTTGGGTTTTTGGTATCAAACCCCGGCATGGGCCAAGGTTATTAAGCCAATGGATCCCCATTTATTCTATCAATCTATATAAGGGCATAAAGTTTTGCTCCCTTAAAAAAATTATTCTTTTGTGATGTTTTTTTTCATTATAATAAATTTTTAAAATGTAAAATTTATATTTTTTTTATGGAAATATTTTTTAAAGGTAGCTGTGATCTTGGTGTATTGGAATGTTAATAGTGTTTTGTTTAAGATGGTGGTGCTTGCGGGACGTGGAGGAAAATTTTTTTCAATTAGGGGGTGAGGGGGGGATTTTTTGGGGGCATTTACCCCGAGACGGGCAAAAACCCCCTCCTCCCCCTTTATCTTTTTGTGGGATGTATTCCCTTTCTTTTTTTTTTTTGTCTTGTTGTGGTTTGGGGGCTGGTCCACTACTTTTCCACAGGGAGATTTTTTTTATTTTTGCCTTTTTATAAGGGGCACAAACAACCTGGGAAAAGGGGGTTTTTTCCCCGTTTTCGGAAAACTTTTT
>NW_023647568.1:0-7176 GCF_015228065.2 Penaeus monodon
TTTTAAAAAGTAATAAATTGAAATAATAATATAAAAATAATGATATATTAATAATAATAACAATGAAGATTATGATAATAAAAATGATAATAATGATTATAATAATGATAAATATGGAAATATAAATGGAAAATGAAAACAGTGATTATAAACAGTGATAATAATAGTCATAATCATAACAATTTTGATGATAATAATAATAATAGCTATAATTTGATGATAATAAAAAAGAATATTATTAATAACAGTGATGAAAATTTAGAAATTAACTAAAAAATAATAATAATAACATCAACAACAACAACAATAATAATAATGATAATGATAATAATAATAATAATAATAATAATAAAAAATAATAATAATAATAATGATAATGAAAATGATAATAATAAGGGATAATATGATGATGATGATGAGGGATGATGATGATGATGATGATGAGGGAATGATGATAATAATAATAATAAATAGCGTATTCATAATGAAAATTATGATGATAAAAATATTAATAAGGATAAAAATAATATAATAATAAAAATAATAATAATAATAAAAAGCGATTTAAAATGAAAATTATGATTATAATAATGATGATAATAATAATAATGATATAATAATGATAATAATAATAAAAATTTAATTATCTTTATTATTTTTATTATTATTTTATCATTATAGTAATAATAGTAATAATAATAGTACTTTAAATAATGATAATGATAAAAATTGTACTAATGATAATGATAATATTGATAAGTGATGATAATGATAATAAAAATAATGATAATATAATATAATAATAGTAAAAAACAATGATAATATCATTATTGTTTATAATAAACATTACTATATCTATTATTATTACTATCATTATTATCATTATACAATAATTATAATAATAAGAAGAATGATAATAAAGTAATAATAATGGTAATGTTGATTATATAATAATAGTAATAATAATATAATAATAGTAAATAATAATAACAATAATAATAAAAATAATAATAACACAACAAATAATAATAATAATAATAATAATAATATAATTTTACAGAATAAATAATAATGATGATAATAGTAATAATGAAAATAATGAGAATAAGAGTAAAAATAAACACAATGATAATAATAATAAGACGAAGAACAACAATTAAAATAATGATGCAGCAACACTAAGGAATACTGAGGATACTAAAAACAATAATGTTTGGAAAAGATTATAATGATAATAATGATAACAGAGATCAACGTAATGAAATGGAATAAATGTAGTAGTAAGATTTTTAGTAATTATGGCCTACAGAAACCAGTCATCAATGTTGACTACTATTACACTGAGTCTGCATTAACACCACAATAATTACGTGACAATAAGAACACCTTTAATTGATGTGTATGATATTGATAGTAACGGCAACAGCCTGAAGCATATCATAAATTATATGGTGAATATAAAGAGGTCGACACGGAGAAATGAGAGCATGCCTAAAATCACAAAACATTACTAGTGTAAAGCGAGAGCCACTAAACACAGCGTCAGAGGAGAGAAAGGCCTACGGCTTCGAAGGAGGCGATCCAAAAAAGAGAGAACACGGAGGGGGAGGATGGGGTCAGGGCGACGGGGGAGTGCGAGAGGCGCAGAGGGCGAGAGACAGAGCAGGCATCAGTAAGCGGAATGTATATACTGGGAAGTAAGTAAGGACTGAGGCTCGGCAGGTACTCCGAGAAAGGATGGGAATATCTAGATGGAAGGGGCGTGATGGGAAGGCAGTTATGTGTGGTGGAGATGGGTGTAATGGACGTGGGAGAGACAGGTTGGAGCGCGTGAGAACGTACTGAGAGGTGCGTGTAGGTGGAGAGGCGGTACACAGGATAGAGCGGGCGCGCGGGTAGGTGTGTGCTGTAGGTGGGGCACATGCGGCCTGGGCGGGGTGCTCTAGTGGTGGAGGAGGCTCCGGCCAGCTGGGTGACGCTACACGCTCTCGCCGCGCCCGACCAGTCGATGCCTGACTCGCTCACCTTTGTTCGTCCACTTGCGGTGCGGAGGCGCTTTCGTCGAGGCAACGGCACGCGCTTATCTCCGTTTGGCGTGTGACTTGTGGTGCAACGATTATCATTTGACTTCTTTATGTGTGACCTGGTCAGTGGGAGTTAACGGATTGAGAAAGTTTTCCGCTCTAATCTGATGGTGATTCTTGGACTACGGAAGTAAAACAAATGAGCTAGTTGGAAAATACGGTGAAAAGGAAGCTGTAGAAATATTCCATATGAAAAGCAAAGCATAAGGTACTTCTCTGCTTTTACTACGTATCTTTCACTGTCATTCAAAAGTAAGCATACATATTTACTAGCTATGTTATGCAGTAATTTATATATATCCTTCTGAATACAGATGTAATAAATTTAAGCAAATTTACGACAAAGCCCTCAAAAAGACCTTTTTCGGTAGTTTTTTTTCAACTATCTGAAAGTATAATTGAAATAAGAGCAGGGAAAAGAGTAGGAAAGAATCGACAATGTAGCTGCAAAGCAAAATTTTGGCCCGCCTAAAATTTGGTGAAATGGTGTAACATGATCCTAGCATTTTATCCCTCTCTCCTCTCTCTCTCTTCCTCTCTCCTCTCCTCTCTCTCTCTTCTCTCTCTTCTCTCTCCCCCCCCCTTCTCCCCCTCTCTCTTTCTTATCTTCTCCTTTTTTTTTTCTTCTTCTATTTTCATCTCCCTATATTGAACATTTTTTTATTTTTTAATTTATTCGAAATAACTAAAACTATATCTAATTCATTTTGATTTTTATACTGATATTATATCTATATCCTTATATCATTCGTCTCTGTGTACTATCTTTTTATCTATTATCATCTATCTGTTTTTTTATCTATCTATCTACTATTATCTAATCTATATATTATTTTAAATACTGTGTGTATTGTAATATAAATATACATATACGATATATATATATATATAATTTAAAATATATATATATATTATATTAATATATTAAAAAATATTATATATATATAACACCAACACACACACAATACACCAAAGTGTGTAATATGTAATATATATTATAAAATTTATATATTAATATTATTTAAAAAATTTTTAAAATATAAAATATTACTTTTATTATATGTATAATATATATATAATTAATATTTTAAAAATATATATATATAATATATTAAATATATAATATATAAATTTTCACACATAATATGTTTGCTGATGTATGTATTTGTACAAATAAATCATATATATATATATATATATATATATATAATTTTATATTTAATATATAAAAATTATAAATGTTTTAATAATATAATATATATATATATTTTAATATATATAATATAAATATGGTATATATAATATATTTTAATTAATATATATAATTTTAAAATATATTTAATATATTATTTTTACCATTATTTATATATTTAATATTATATTATTTATACATATATATTATATTATATAGATTTTTTGGGGGTTGGTGTGTTGTTGGTGTGTGTGTGTGTGTTACCCCATATTGTTTGTAGTAGTATGTATTTGTACAAAATATTTTATATATTTTCTATATATATTATATATATATATAAGTTTATATTTATTTTTTAAAATATTTTAATATATATATATTATATTTTAATTGTGTGTGTGGGTGTTGTTTTGTTTTTGGGGTTTGGGGGTGTGTGTGTGTGGTTGTGTTTTGTGTGTGTGTGCTCATTTGACTATGTTAATAATACAACATAAATATATATATATATATATATATAATTAAAAAAAAATAGATAAATAGATAGAAGATAGATAGAAGATAGATAGATAGATAGATGATGGATACACGCTGTATGTATTATATATGTATGTATTTTAATATTTTATATTTAAAATTAATAATTTTTTATTATTATATATAGATAAAAATAATAGATGATAGATGTTAGATGATAGAGTGATAGTAAAAGATAGATAGAAGTACACGCATGTATGTTGTATATAGTATATTATATATATTAAATATATATATATATAAAATTTTATATATAATTATTTTGTGTGTGTGTGTGGTTTGTGTGTTGGGGGGTGTGTGTGTGTATGTATTTTATATTTTTATCTTATATTTTATATCTATTTATATATATATATATTATTATTTTATATTATTTTATATTAATTTGTGTGTGGTTTTGTGTGTGTGTGTGTGTGTGTGTGTGTTTATGTGTTTTTGTGTGTGGTTTTTTATTATTTGTGGGGTAGTTTTTTATATAAATATTTTGGTGTGTGTGTGGTGTGTTGTGTGGTGTGTGTGGTGTGTGTGTGTGTTGTGGTTTACATGTCTCCGGGGTGGGAAAAATGGTATGGGGTACGGTGCCCCGACGTTCGTCGAAGATAATCCCCGGCATAGGGCATCATTTTTTATATCCCGGTAATGGTTGATTGGGTTGCCTACGAACAAGTTCCCTGCGTCCTCCATTTTTCGGGCCAACTCGCTTAACGCTTTTACAGTGACACTACCGAAATAAAGAGGGACGAATCCTTCGTAAAATAAAGGAGGGCCTCAAACATAATTTAGGGTATTATTTAAAAATTCCTTAGCTCGAAGTTTTGAGAAATGGTCCAAAAACCCCAAAAAAAATGTAATTTCTATTAGAAATTTTGGGGTCATTGATTTTTCCCCCCGAATGGGCGGCCATAGGCACACCTCGTTTATAAATAGAATCGGGTGGCAGATAAGCCGTCTATATAGAACGAGGCAAAAAAGGGAAAATCAGCTGGATTTAAAGCCCCTTTCAACTGTCAGGCCCCCAAACTAATAAATTTCACACTCCCCTGTGCTGCCCTGGGGACCTTTGGGGGTTTACGGCAAAAATTTATACTTGTAATTTTTTTTCTATTTTTTTATTCTATAGAAAACAGTGTGCCCACCGCCAGAGCCACGGCCCCAAAAACCCCGGTACCCTTTAAGAATTGTCATCTGTAGTGGTATTTGTGGGGGTGTATGTGGTGCGTGTGTGTGTTTTGTGTTGTGGTGTGTGTGTGTGTGTTTGTGTGGTTGTGTGTGTGTGTGTGTGTGTGTGTTGTGGTGTTGGTGTGGTGTCAAGTTCTTGTTCCCGTTTTTTTCGTTCCCTTTCTCTATTGGAATTTTTGTTTCCAGCCACTTGCAGCTTTTTTCTTACCTTGCTCCTTGCCCAACCCCAAAAAAGTCAACCGTGCATACCAACTGATTCCCGCAAATCCTCTTATCAGGTAAAATGATGTCCTAAACTTTTTAGCTTTCTATCCCCTTTCCCTATTTTTTCAAATTCCGCTCACTTGGGGGATTTTCATTTTTAATCAACGATTTCTTCGTTACCTCCCCCCAAAAAATTCCCTTTGCTTCCTCAAAATTCTTTATTGCTGCCCCCCTACCGGGCATGACAAATGACTATGTTCTAAAGGTTTTTTCAAGACTTAAATTTATGTTAATTATTCTGTCATTCTTTTTTTTACTTTTTTTACCCATGGCAAAATAAAGACGACACTAAATTCTATTTCCTCTGCCTTGTGGTCGTGTTTTTTTCTGGGTTATCCTTTCCCACACGTCTGTCCCATCGCTTTGCATCCTGCAAATACGCTTCTATTCTCCGCTTTTCATCAAATCTCAGCTTATGCCTCCTTTATGCTTTTCATCCCCTTTTAGTGACAGTCCGTTCCTTTACGTGATTTCCTTTAGGACTGAAGCACCGCTTTGGGAAATTTGCCCCGCTCTCTAACTCCCTTCATCAATCCATGGGTCTTAAGTGTGTGGTATTTCACGTACCTGTGTGTATATATACTAATGGTTATACAATATAATAAAGAAAAATATATTAAAATATATATATATATAATATATATATAATATATTTATAAAGGGATAAATATACATAGATATATTTTTTGTATAATAAAATTAAAATAATATAATTAAGAAATTATAAATTTTTAAAAATAATAAATTATGGGGGTGGTGGTGTGTGGTGGTGTTGTGTGTGTGTGTGTGTGTTGTGTATGCATGTATGTGTTTTTCTCTTAACGTTTATGTTTTTTGATTTTAAAATTTAAAATTTTATAATAATAATAATATAATAATATATTTTAAGTATACTTTTCTTATACACACACACACACATGACAATGTAGAAGATAAGATAGAGATAGACAAAGAAGAAAAAGATAGATGATGAGAAGAGAGGAGAAGAGAGAGGGAAAGAGAGAGAGAGGAGAGAGAGAGAAGAGAGAGAGAGAGAAGGGGGAGAGGGAAAATTTTAAATAATATTAAAAATATAAAATAAAAATATATTTTTAACAAATTAAAAATAAAAAAAAAAATAAAATTTTATTTAACATAATTTTTAAAAATTATAATTTTTCATATATTTATAATTTTATAAATTTTAATATAAAAAAAATATACATAATTAAAAAATATTTTATAAAAATTTTATTAATGTACACACTACCCCCAAACACCCACCCACACACACACACACACACACACACACCCCACCCACACACCCACACACCCCACACCACCACACCAACACACACCACCACACACCGCCCCACACACAGCACCACACCACACAACCCCCCCCCACACCCCAACACCCCCCACACACGCACACTCCCATACACACACACACATTATAATTTTTTATAAATTTTTTAATAAAAAAAATAAAAAAAAAAATAAAAAACACAATAAAAATTTTTAAAAAAAAAAAAAAAAAAAAAAAATATATTTTTTAAAAAAAAATTAAAATAAATATAAATAAAAAAAAAAAAAAAATAAAAAATTTTAAAAATATAATAATTTTTAAAATTTAATTAATATATTTTAAATTTTTAAAAAATTTTAAATAAAATTAAAAATAAATTAATATAATAATAAATTTAAAAATTAATTATTTTATAAAATTTTAAAAAATAATAAATAATAAAAAAAAAACTAAAAATTATATATAATTTTAATAAATATATAAAATTTTTTGAGAAATAATTTTAAATTTTTAAAAAAAAGAAAAAATTAAAATTTAAAAAATATATAAATTTTTTTATTTTTTTTTTAATATAAATTTTTATATATCTTTTTTAAAAATTTTTTAAAATAAGAAATATAAAATTTCAAAATTTT
>NW_023647569.1:0-7176 GCF_015228065.2 Penaeus monodon
TCCAAAGTATTTTCTGATTTTCCTTTCAATTTTGGGATGTTTTCTAACCTTTTTTATTATAGGCAAATTCCTGTTATTTTCATCTTTCATGGTGAAATTTTTATTATCGTTTCTATATTATATCATGATCACATTTCATTATTTATCATCATTATTTCAATTTTTATCATCATATTCTTTATCATCATATCTTATCATATCATTTATCATTATATTGCAATTATTGATTTATGTAATTGTTATCATTATTACAACAATATAGAGTATAATATATATTTAAAAACATTAATAAACAATAATATATAATAATAATAACTATACAATAATAACGATTTTATAATAATTATTATTCAATTATCTAATTAGTATCGATTATTACTGTAAATTAATGTTATAATAATATTCAATTATACTACAGCAAATATAATATATATATATATTAATTAATTATAATAACAATATTATAACTAGAATTATTATTGAAAACTTATATTATTAGATAATGTATATATAAATATAATAGATTTATGGCAATAATACTAAAATAATAATATAATATAATAATAATAATAATAATAATAATTAATAATATTAAATTATAATAAATTATAATAATATTACTAATATATTTATATAATTCAATTGTATCAAAATTTCTTTATTACCTTATAATTCCAATATTATGATTAATACAAATTCTGGTAATTTTATATATTTCAATAATATGCCGAAATCTCCAAGAAATTCGAAAAAGATTTTTGGTTATACTTTCTCAAAAGTATATTTCGCTAGATTTTGCCGCTTTTTCGACTTTGGAATGTTTTTCTTATACTTTATCATATTATGCACAATATCTATTATCATATCTATCATCATTATTATTATTAATCTTATATCATCTTATCATTATTATTCATATTGATTACATATATTTGCAATATTATACACATATGCAATTGTTATCATATTATTGCAATTAAATGATAAGATATTATAATTTTAATTATATCAATAACAACAACAATAATATAGTAATAACAATTAATAATAAAATTTATAACGATTTTAAATAAAATTAATATACATTAATTAATTATATATATATAATATTCAATTATAAAATTCATTATTAATTATACGTACAATATAATATATATATAACATTATAATAGATTATAACAATATATAACCACTAGAATTATTATATAATTATATATTAATATAATTATTGTATTATAAATAATAGATTTTTTGGCAATATATAATAATAATTAAATATAATAATATAAAATATAATAATAATAATTATCATATAATAATATGATAATACAATAATGTAAAATAATATATAACTAATAATTGAAATCCAAAGAAATCAAAAAATTCTCATTTGCACTTTAAGCATTATTGTTGATTATACATTCTGGTATATTACATTGGAATTTCTTACCAAATCCCTAAAGAAATCGGAAAAAATTCTTTTGATATACTCTAAAATGGTATATTGCTAGATTTTCGCTTTTCGACTTTTCGGAATTTCTTCTATACCTTTTATATTATATATGACACAATTCTTTATCATTCATATTATTCATGATTATATCATTATTATCGTTATATCATATATATTTTCACATATATACCAACATAATAATAGTACAATATTATCATCATTATTGCAAGATTTATATATGAATTATTGGGTTATAGTATATATTTTGCATATACTAATAACCACAACAATAATTAGTATAACAATATAAAACAATAATAACGATTTATAAAATTATTTATATCATATTAATTAGTATCGTTATTACTGTAATATTACTGTTATAATAATTATCTTTGCAATTATACTACCAGTCCAAATAATAATAATGATAAAATAACAATAATTAATACGAATAACAATATTATAACCACTAGAATTATTATTATTAAATTATACTTATTATTATTATGTTATTATTACAGTTATATAGATTTTTGGCAATAATACTAATATATTAAGAAAAATAATAGTAATAATAAAATAATAATAATAATATAATAATAATAATAATAATAATAATTATAAGAATAATCAATAATATTAACTAATATCAAATGATTATCAAAAATTTTCTCTTTATTCTCACTTTATAATCATTATGTTATGCTTAATACAATTCGGCTAATTATGATCATTATTACCCTATAATTGCCGAAATCACCAAAGAATCGAAAAAACGTCATTGGAGTATACTCTCAAAAGGCTATATTTCGCCTAGATTTTTGCCGATTTTTCGACTTTGGGAAGGTTTTTTTCTATTACCTTTTTTTTTTTATATTATATATGGACCAATCCTGGATTATCATCATCATTAGCATGATTATCATCATATTATCGTTATAATATCTTTATCATCATGATCATCATCATTATCATCATTATCACATTATTGCAATTATTACCTCATATTGCAATTGTATCATTATTATTGCAATTATGGCCGTTAATAGTATATATTTTTGCAAATAATACTAATAACAACAACAATAATAATGTAATAACAAATAAGAATAACAATAATAAAGATTGTATAATAATTATTTATATCATTAGCTTTTAATTAGTATCGTTATTACTGTAATTATTACTGTTATAATAATTATCTTTGCAATTATACTTACCAGTCCAAATAATAATAATGATAATAATAAACAAAATTAATACGAATAACATATGATAACACTAGCATAGTATATTATTATATTATACTTATTTCATTATATTGTCTATTATTACAAGTATAATAGATTTTTTTGGCAAAATACTAATAATTAAGATAATAGTAATAATAATAATAATAATAATAATAATTAATAATAATAATAATAATAAAATAATATAATAATAATAATTAATAATTTAATAAATATTCAAATGTTATCAAAATCTTTTATTCTCATTTTTATCATCATTATTGTTATGATTAATACACTTCTGGAATTATATCATTATTACCATAAAATTGCCGAAATCACCAAAGAAATCGAAAAACGTCATTTTGGAGTATACTCCAAAAGGCTATATTTCGCTAAGATTTTGCCGCTTTTTTCGACTTTTGGGGAATGTTTTTCTTATACATTTTTTATATTATATTGGACACAATTCCTGTTATTATCATCATGCATTATATGATTATCATCATTATTATCGTTATCATCATCATTATCTCATTATCATCATCATTATCTATCATATCATCATTATTGCAATTATTACCATCATTAGGCAATTGATTATCATTATTATGCAATTATTGGAGTTTAGTATATATTTTGCTAATTAATACTAATAACCCACAACAATAATAATAGTAATAACAATAATAATAACATAATACGATTTTATATTAATTATTTATATCATATCTTAATAGTATCGTTATTACGTAATGTATACTGTTATAATACATTATCTTTGCAATTATACTACCAGTCCAAATAATAATAATGATTAATAATAACAATATAAATTCCGAATACAAATTATAACACTTAGCATTATTATTATTATACTTATAATTATTATTATTATTGTTATTATTACAGTTATAATAGATTTTTGCAATAATACTAATAATTAAGAATAGTAATAATAATAATAAAATAATATAATAATAAATAATAATAATAAAAATAATAATAATAATAATAATAATAATATTAATAATATTCAAATGTTATCAAATCTCTTTATTCTCACTTTTATCATCATTATGTTATGATTAATACAATCATGGTAATTATTATCATTCGTACCCTAAGATTGCCGAATACCAAAGAAATTCGAAAAACGCATTTTGAAGTATATTCTCAAAGGCTATATTTCGCTAGATTTGCCGCTTTTGCGACTTTTGGGAATGTTTTTATTATACATTTTTATATTATATATGACACATCCTGTTATTATCTCATCATTATCATGATATCATCAATTATTATCATTATCTCATCATTAGCATCATTATCATAAATTCATATCATCATTATTGCAATTATTACCATCATTATTGCAAGTGTATCATATTTATTGCAATTTTGGAGTTATAGTATAATTTTTGCATTACTACTAATAACCACAACAATAATAATAGTAATAACAATAATACTAACAATAATAACGATTTTAAATAATTATTTATATTCATATCTAATTAGTATCGTTATTACGTAATTATTACTTTTATAATAATTATCTTGCCAATATATACCAGCATCCAAATAATAATATGATAATCAATAACAATAATAATACGATAACAATAATAACCACTAGCATATTATTATATATTATACTTATTATTATATCTGTTATTATTACAAGTTAAATAGATTTTTGGGCAAAAATACTAATAATTAAGATAATAGTAATAATCATAACAATAATAATAATAATAATAATAAATAATAATAATAATAAATAATACTAATAATAATAATAATAATAATATTAATAATATTCAAATGTTATCAAAATTTCTTATTTATTATCAAATTTTATAATCAGTATTGTTGATGATTAATACAATTCTGGTAATTATTACTCATTATACCTAATAATTGCCGAAATCACCAAAGAAATCGAAAAAAACGTCATTTTGGAGGTATACTCCAAAGGCTATTATTTCGCAGATTTTGCCGCTTTTTAGGACTTTTGGGAATGTTTTTCTCTATACCTTTTTTATATTATAAATGGACACCCAATTCTGTTATTATCATCCATCATTATCATGATTATCATCATTATTATCGTTATCATCATCATTATCATCATTATCATCATTATCATCATCAGTATCAAATATTGCAATTATTACCATTTATGATTGCAATTGTTATCATATTATTGCAATTATTGGAGTTATAGTAATATTGTTGCAATAATACTAATAACCACAACACATAATAATAGTAAATAACATACTAAGAACATAATAACGATTTCATAATAATTATTTATATCATTATATTAATTAGATCGTTATTATGTAATTATACTGTTATACATAATTATCTGGCTAATATACTACTAGCCAAATAATTAATAATGATAATAAAACAATAAGAATAGAATAATAACAATATTATAACCACTAGCATTATTATATTTTTATACTTATACTTATTATTATTATGTTATCATTACAGTCTATATAGATTTTTTGGCAATAATACTAATAATTAAGATAATAGTAATAATTAATAATAATAATAATAATAAATAATTAATAATAATAAATAATAATAATAATAATAATAATATTAATAATATCAAATGTATCAAAAATTCTCTTTTATTTCATTTTATATCATTATTGTTATGATTTAATACACTTCTGGTAATTATTATCATTTATTACCTATAATTGCCGCGAATATCACCAAAGAAATCGAAAAAACCGTCATTTTGGAGTATACTCCCAAACGGCTATATTCGCAGATTTTCTGCCCGCTTTTTCGACTTTGGGAATGTTTTTCTTTACCTTTTTATATTATAGATGGACACAATCCTGTATTATATCATCATTATCATGATATCATCATTATTATCGTTATCATCATCATTATCATCTTATCCATCCGCATTATCATCATTTTGCAAATTATTACAATCATTATCTGGGGCAAAAAATTTGTTTTTATCATATTATTGCCAATTATTGGAGTTATAGTAATATTTTGCCAATAATACTAATAACCACAACAATAATAATAGTAATAACAATAAATAATAAACAATAATAACGATTTTATAAATAGTTATATATTATCTTAATTAGTAGCGTTATTACTTAATTATCTACTGTTATAATAATTATCTTTGCAATTATCTACCAGTCCAAATAATTAATAATGATATATAATAACAATAATAAGACGAATAAAACTATAATATACCATAGAATTATTATATTAACTTATATTATTATTATTATGTTATTAAGTACGTTATAATGATTTTTTGGCATAATACTAATAATTAAGGATAATAGTAATAATAAGAATATAATACTAATAATATTAATAATTAATAATAATAATAATAATAATGATAATAATAATAATAATAATAATAATAATAATAAATAATAATAATAATAATATTCAAATGGTTATCAAAATTCTTATTTCTCACTTTTATCATCATTATTGTTATGTTAATACAATTCTGGTAATTATTATCATTATTACCCTAATAATTGCCGAAATCCCAACAGAAATCATTTGAAAAACTCATTTGTGATATTCTCTCATAAGGCTATATTCGCTAGATTTTGCCGAACTTTTTTTGACTTTTATGGGAATTTTATTTTATACCTTTTTATATTCATATATGTCACATATCCTGTTATATATCATCATCATTATCATGATTATCATCATTTTATCGTTATCATCATATTATCATATTATCATCATTATCATCATCATTATCATCATTATTGCATATTATCATCATTTTGCAATTTTATCATTATTATTGCAATTATTGGAGTTATAGATATATTTTGCATAATACTAATACCACACATATATTAATAACTATTAACATATAACATTTTATAATTATTATTTTATATCAATTAATAGTACGTTATTAGTATATACTGTTATAATAATTTTTTGCATTTTACTACCCTACAATAATAATATAATGATAAAATAATATACTAATAACATATATAACACTAGCTTATTATTTATACTTATCCTTATTATTATTATGTATTTACAGATATTGTTTTTTGGCATAACAATAATTAAGATAATATAATATATATAATAATTAAAAATAATAATATATAAACTAATAATAATAATATAATAATAATTAATAATTTAATAATATTCAATGTTATCAAAATCTCTTTATCTCATTTTTTCATCATTATTGTTATGATTTACAATCTGTAATTATTATCATTATTACCTAATATTGCCGAATCCCAAAGAAATCGAAAAATCATTTGAGATACTCTCAAAGCTATATTTCGTAGATTTGCCGCTTTTCGACTTTTGGAAAGTTTTTTTCTTTTTTTTGGGCCTTTTTTATTTATATATGGACACAATTCCTTTTTTATCAAAACATCTTATCTGATTACAATTAAAATATTTTTAAAACTT
>NW_023647570.1:0-7176 GCF_015228065.2 Penaeus monodon
TTTGTGTTTTTGTGTGTTGTGTGTGGGGTGTGTGTGTGTGTGTGTGTGTGTGTGTGTTTTGTGTGTTTTGTGTGTGTGTGTGTGTGTTTTTTTGTGTGTGTGGGGTGTGTGTGCGTGTGCTTTGTGCGTCCCGCATACAGCAAAACTTTTAATATTTATTTTGAAAATCGGCGATTTTTGGGGGTTTTCGTTGGGGGCAATTTTCGCTTTTGGGTGGGGGGGGGGGGGAAAAGGGGGTTATTAACACGAATTTGTGCGCAAGGCATGAAAGAAAAAACTTTCCCCTTTTGGGAAACCCATTTCCCCAAGGGGAGAGGGGGGGTAAGGCATTTTTACGTTTCGTCTTTTGAGTCTGATTCAATATGAAATCAGGCACAGCAGATTTTCCCAGGGTTGATAATGCAAAATTTCCCACTATTCAGAAAGTTTTTGTTATAAAAATGAATAAGCAACACAATAGGGGCGTTTACAGTATACAAGGGAATTTCCCATTTTTCTTTGACCCCAGGTCGGAGCCCTCGCTTTGACACAAAGCAAAGGGGCGAATTTTTCCCCCCTCAAAGTTTGTCGACAAAAATTTAAAGTTTTTAAAAAAACGTTTTTTCCCCCCCAAACCCCCAAATCCCGTAATTTTCGACCCGAAATTTTTTTTGTTCAAACATTGTGACTCTCCCCGTTTGGTTGCTAAAAATGTTCCATTATTCTCAAAAAGGTATCGCTAAATCGTTTTAAAAACAAAAAAATATATAAAAAAAAGGGCAGATATCAAGAAATCTCTCCAAATTATATTCCCACCCCCGGACGCCCCCAAAAGGGGAAAATTTAAACCCCACAAATTTATTCATGGCATTAAAAAATCGAGCAAGAACCCCTAAGTGAAGCCACACGATCAATTTCCAAACCCCTTTAAAACGTAATGAACTTACTCTAAGAGAAACCCTTTTTGAATATAAAAAAAAAAAACGAAGAAACGACGAAAAAGATATGGCTTTAGTAAAAAAAAAAAGGACAAATAAAAAAAACACCGTTTCCCGGGAGGCAAAACCCCAAAAAAATCATTTTTTAATATCAACTTTACTTCGATTTTTCTTAGCCTCCCCCTTTTGGCAACTTCATTTGATCGCTTCAAATTTAATGTAAAGTAGGTCGGATAAGTTAAAACCCAGAGCTAAAAAAAATTAAAAATTACAGTAATGATGTTAATAAAAATAACAAAAAAAAATAACAAAAAAAAAGGGTTTTGAAAAAGTCTAAACTACACCCTAATGATTGCTCTTGTGACCATCACCCGGACAGATGCCAAAAAGACAAGTGAAACGGCATACGGAAAGGTTGCCCAAAAAAGTGAAATATTTCACTAACAGTATGTCCCTTTGTCAGCTGTCACAAAAAAATTTAATGAATACCTACAAAAAGAGAGGAAAAGATGTGGAAGGCTATTTGTTTAGTCGATCGAGCTGCAAATAGGATCACATCTTTAAAAAACTGTTATGTCCCCAAAGAGGGCGGGGCCCGAATTTCCATTTGACACATGCTTCAGCACAAGCAGACGGGCAGATAAACAAAAGAAAGGGCAGATAGACAGATACACAGTGTGTGTATACCCCACCCGGGGTATGTTTTTATATGTATAAAATAATAAAATGTGTGTATACACACACATTTTGTAAACTGTCTATCTGTTTTCTGTTGTTTATCTGTTGTCTGCTTGGCCCGAATGCATGGGTCAAATAGAAAATCGGGACCCCCCTCTGTGTGACAAAAAGGGTTTTTAAGATTGATCCCATTTGAAAACCCCGTTTTCGATCAAAAAAAAATAGCCTTCCCCCCTTTTCCCCTCTGTTTTAGGTATTCATTAAATTATTTTTTTTGTACAGCTGACGAAGGGGGGATACTGTTGTTTAAAAAATTTTAGTCTTTTGGCAAACCCTTTCCGTATCCCTTTTCATTTGTCATTTTGGACATCTGTCCTGTATGGTCCAAAGCAATCATTAGGATGTAGTGAGACTTTTTCCCCCTTTTTTTTAGTTATTATTTTTGTTATTATTTTATCTCTTTACTGTAATTCTATTAATTTAGTTGGGGTAAGTTACCCGACACTAACTTACTTTAAGTTTAAAGGTAAAGTGAATTTTCCCAAAGGTGGGAGGAAAGAACATGTAATAAAGTTGAATTAAAAGGATTTATTGGCGTTCGCCTCGGAATGGTGTTTTTTTATTTGCCTTTTTGTTTATAATGCCATATCGTATTCTTTTTTTCTTCGTTTTTTTTTTTTATATTCAAAAGTTTCTCTGAGTAAGTTCATTACGTTTTGGGGAATTTGGAAAATGGATCGTGTGGTTTCACTTGGGGTTTTTGCCGATTTGTAATGCTATGAAAATTTTGGGGGTTTTAATTTTTCCCCCTTGGGGCGGTCGGGCATGGAATAAAATTTGGAGAGATGTTTGAAATCTGCTTATTTTTTATATATTTTTTTTTTTGAACAGCGATTTAGCGATACTTTTGAGAAATGGGAAAAGTGTTGCAACAGGAGAGATCACAAGTTTGAACAAAAATTTTCGGGTCGATATTAGCGGGATTTCGCGTGTTGAGGGAACAAAGTTTTTTTTTTGCTTTACTTTTTGCGACAAACCGAGGTGGGGAAAAATTCGCCCCCTTTCGTCGGTCACGGCGAGGGCTCCGACCGAGGGTCACGAAAATAAGGAAATTCATTTTATACTGAAACGTCCATTTGTGGCTTAATTTGATAAACAAGAATTTTTGAAAATGGGGAAATTTTGACAAATTTTCAAACCCTGGAAAGCGCTGATGCAGTGTTCATATTTAATAGACTCAAAGACAAACGTATAAGCCTTTTCCCCCCCCCCCCTTTGGAACTGGCCAAAGGGAAGTTTTACTTTCATGCACTTGCGACAACTTCGTGTTAATACCCCCTTCCCCCCCCCCCCTCCCTGGAAATTTGCCCCAACGAACCCCCAAACTCGCCGAGTGTCAAAAAAAATTTTTAAGGGGCAAGCCACGCACAAGCACACCACACACAACACACACACAACACACACACACACACACACACCCACACACACACAAACACACACCAAACACACACACACCCACACACACACACAAACACAAACACACACAACACACGCACACACAACGCCACACACACGGTTCGTACGTGTTTTTATGTATCGAAGACGAAAAAAAAGCGGTTGCTTCCGCGAGTCCAGGCTGATTTATGTTAAATTTTTATTATGTTTTCCCTGTATGCAACACCCCAATAGGATGAATAAATGAATATTACACAAAAAAAAGTTCGAAAAATTGGGAAGGCAAAAATTTTCTATAGATTAAGCATGAAAAAAATAGTGGCAGGCTTAGTGATTGGTGAATTTTCCAAAAAAAGTGTTTGAAATGTAAGGTTTTTCGCAGGTTTGGAGACTAAAAAGGTTTTCATGATTTGCTATCAGACAAGGAATGTTTTTTCACTGTATCGCGTGACCTTTTCTTAAAAGGCATGACAGTGAGGTGACGTTTAGTGCCTTTTTCTTTGGCAAGATATAGTGATTTTGAAGAAGAGATATAAAAATACGGTGGCAGATAAGTGAATGAGATGGAAGAAAAAAAAAGAGCAGTGTTTAAACAAACAAGAAACGTAAGTGTTTTAATGTATTCATGTCGAGGAGAGATAGTGAATTGGTGTGGTATTCTCACGATATGAAGATGTTTGATATCATTAAGATTGGAAATAGAGAAGATGCAACGTGCATAGTCGGGCATGAATCGTAGATATGAAGGAATAGAGAAGTGGCGAGTGAGCATTTCCCATAAGGATCTTTCTAGTGAGTGATGAACGAATGGTGATGATAATTAAAGAAGAACTGGAAATAATCTGGAAAAATGAAAGGGATTAACAAACAACCAGCAATGAAAGTGTGATGGAAAACAGAAAAGTGCGTGGCCAACGCCGCGGATTTCATTGTTTGTCTCTCATCCGAGGAGGAAGTCGACGGCGCTGGGTTGGAAGGCTGAAGTCTCGCATTTGATGCGAATGTGATATTGCATCGCTATTGGATTAGTGGATGGCGCGACAAAAAGAAAACAGAAAACGGCAGGAGTGAAAAGGATGTGAGGCCTTTTGTGTCTGATATTAGATTGTTGATGCCGCATTATTATTTTTCTGTTATCATCATCATCAGTGTCTCATCTTCATCATCTTTACCTTCATCAATTTTTGTTATCACTACCATCAAAGGATGAGAGAGGGAGGGAGGGGGAAAGAGAGAGAGGGGGAGAGAGAGAGAGAGGGGGGAGAGAGAGAGAGCGAGAGAGAGAGGAGAGAGAGCGAGAGAGAGAGAGAGGAGATCGAGAGAGAACGAGAGAGAGAGACGAGAGAGAGAGACGAGAGAGAGAGGAGAGAGAGAGAGAGAGGAGAGAGAGAGAGAGAAGAGGAGAGAGAGAGGGAGAGAGAGAGAGAGAGGGAGAAAGAGAGAGAGAGAGAGGGAGAGAGAGAGAGAGAGAGAGAGAGAGAGAGAGAGAGAGAAGGAGAGAGGGAGGGAGAAAGAAAGAAAGAGAAAGAGAGAGAGAGAGAGAGAGAGAGAGATGCGTCTGTGAAAGAAGGAAATCTGTTTTCATTTAACTCGCCTCTGATTGTCGCTCATAAATGAATGGAATCATTCATAGTTTATTCCAGTGGGTCTGTCGCGCTGCTTCCGTGCCTGCGCATTTCCCCCTTTCTCGCCCCTTTTATCGTTTGGTTTGTTGATATCATTATTCGTTATACCTTACTATTTTATTTGTTGACCCGTATCTATTCATTAATCGCTTTTACTGATTTTATCATCATAACTGTTATCATTGCATGTTTAACCCAAGATTGATTATTGTAACTGTTGTTATTCCCGTATTACTCCAATGTTGTTGATTGGATGCAATACTCTGTTTTCTTCGCCTTTTAAACTAAGAACTTTTCCATAAAAAAGGAATATCAAGGCGCTTTTTTAAAAGTGATGAACATTATTTTTAAAAATTTTAACTGCTTTTATAACAATACAAAAGTTTGTTTATAACGGGGAAATTTGACAATGAAAAAAAATATGATAAGGATGATTTTTGATGAAAAAGTAACGATAGTGTTGGCATTGATTGGGGGAACGAAAGAAACTATAACAGTAATTATCTCCCAAAGATAGTTATTATAGAAATGATAATGGTTATATGTTTTTTTTTCCCAGTATTTATAAGTTATAATTTTTTGTAATCATCATTTTGTTTTTATAATATCGATATTAATCTTTGGGGAGAATATATATTATTACGATGCATGATACTGACGAGAATTGATAAAAATAACAAAATAATGAGACTAGGTATAATCACGAGTCATGCTCGAAATATCAAAAATAACAAAATAGTGATAAAGCTAAAGCGAAAGAAAGTTAAAAGTTTTTTTTAATTTCCCGATATCGGATGAAATTAGTAAAAATCCTGTATTTATTTTAATCATTTTTACGATAATAATGATTTCTGTGTTTTAAGAAGACAAATTAAAAAAAGTTGAATATAGCAAGAGCCGACCACATATGGAAAATAATGAAAAAATATATGAGTGCACATACGTGTGTGTGAGCCACAGTGTATTGGATATATATATATATAATAATATAATTTAAATAAATAATATATTATTAATATATAAAATTTATTTTTTTATTTTTTTTTGGGGGGTTTTTTTTTAATTTTTTTTTTTATTTTTGTGGGGGGTGTGTGTGTGTGGTTGGGGTGTTTTTTATATAGTATAAATTTTATTTATATGATATGTTTATATGTACATTAGTGTATATATACATACTTTCATTATTAATATATAAAATTTATATATATATAATAATATATATTTATTATTTATTTATTTTTTTTTTAATTTTTATATACGTAAAATTAAATTATAGGCCTCCTATATTTGTATATAAAACATATATATAGGCCTTTTTAGAATTAGCAAAATATATAGGCCTTTTAGTGTTAATCAAATGTAGGGGTATTGTTGACAAATGTAAAAAGGTTAAAGGAGAACAATACCTGAAACAGAATTTCTGACAAAGATATACACATACACAACATGCGTGTGTGTTTGTGTGTGGGGGGGGGCATGTGTCAAAAACATCTTTGATTGTGAAGATTTTATTCCATTTTTATTTTAACATATATATGTGTAAATATGTTAAATATCATATATGTTATATATATTTCCCATATATACTTCTCAGAATTTAAAGTATCATAATATATATATATATATAAAATATAATATAAATATATATAATATAATATATATATAATTTGTAATTTTGTATTTTAATTATGATTATATATATATATATAATAAAATTTTATTTTATAATATAATATATATATATAATTATATATTAATATATATATATATATATATATATATATATATATATATGATGCCCCCGAGGTCCCGTGGTTGAGCATTGGGCAGTTCAATTTCCCGCGCGGGATCGTAAAAAAGCCCGCGTTTGGACTGCTGGTCGACCAGAGAAAAACTTGAGAAGTCAAACGCAGTGTGTAGGGAATCACCGCCGTGGGACAAAAAGCGGTTGTTAAAAAGGATCAATCAGGCCAAAGGGGGGCACGCCAAAAAACCCCTCAGTAAAATTAGAGAGGCCATGTCCCGCAGTGGAATGAAGGGGTTGAAAAAAAAAAAAAAAAAAAAAAAAAAAAAAAAAAAAAAAAAAAAAAATATATATATATATATATATATATATATATATATTTTTTTTTTTTTTTGTGTTTGTGGTGTTTGGGTTTTTAGTTTGTTGTTGTGTGGTGTGTATAGAAAGAAAAAATATATATGTAATTTTTAGCATAAATATGTTGCCCGTATTTAAAAAATATATATATATATATATATATATTATAATTATATATATATAATTAAAAATTTTATATACAAAAAAAAAACACAACATACACATTTGTTTTTATTGCACACTCACCATTCGTTTCTAAGACGCCACACGATTGGGCGGGGCGGTGCGCCATCGGCAAGTTTCCCCCGCTTATTGGCGGCGTTTAGAAGGGGAATCGGGGGGGGGGGGGGAGCGAAGGGGGGTATTGTGAGGGGTTAAAGGTTTTTAAAGTGATAGTAGT
>NW_023647571.1:0-5000 GCF_015228065.2 Penaeus monodon
GTGTTTGTGTATATGTGGGTTTTTTTATAATAATTATATATTATATATATATATATACATATATATATATATATATATATATATATTTATTATATATATATATATTATATATATATATATATATTATATAATATATATATTATATATATATTATATTAAATATATTATATTATATATATATATATATATATATATATATATATATATATATATATCACACACACACACACACACACACACATACACACACACACACACACAAACATATACACACACAAACACACACACACACACACACACACACACACACACACACACACAGACACACACACACACACACACACACACACACATATATATATATATTACTACTATATATATATATATATATATATATATATATTATATATATATATTAAAATATAATATATATTTTATATATATACTATATATATATATATATAGATAAAATATATATGTGTTGTGTGTGTGTGTGTGTGTGTGTGTGTGTGTGTGTGTGTGTGTGTGTGGTGTATACATAAAATATTTGAATATATATACATATATATCTCTATATATACATATATACGTATATATAAATATATTATATATATATTTATTTATTATAGAGAGCTATATAATAAGTATATATATATATATATATATAATATATATATTCATATATATATTATATAATATATATAGATATATATATATATATATATATATATATAGATTATATATATGGTATGCATATATGGATATATATATATAGACATACATATATATGTATACATACTCACAGACAACACACGTGTTTGTGTGTGTATGTGTATAAATATTCATATATATATATAATATATAAATTATATATATATATATAATATATATATATATATAATATATATATAATATGTATATATTATATATATAGGTATATGATAAGTAAATATATAAAGATATATATAATATATATTATATATAATATATATATATATATATATATATATACATGTATATATGCATACATACACCACACACACACACACACATGTCTGGTGTGTTTTATATATGTATGTATGAATATTTATATATATATAATATATATATATATGTTGTATTATGCATAATTTGTAGTATATCAATATTATATATATATTTAATATTTTATATATATATATATATAATAATTTATTATGTATATTGTAAATAGTATATTGTTTTATTTAATTTTTTAAATATAATTAAATTATTAAAAAAAAAAAATTTTTTAATTTTATTTATTATATATTTTGGTTTTGTGTGTGTGTGTGTGTGTTTCGGACTTTATTAATATTTTATAATATATTAAAAATTTATATATTATTATTTTATATATGCATGTATATACTACATTCTTCTTTCTATAATATACATATATATATTATAATTATATATATATATATATATGTATTATATAAATATATTATTATAATATTTTATTATTATAATTACATGTATATATTTAAAAAAAAATTTTAAAATTATATTTTTTATATATATATATTATTATTATTTTTACCCCCCTTTTAATTTTAAAATTTATTTTATATTTTTATTTATTTTTTTATTATATTTTTTTTTATTATTTTATATTATTTTTTATTGTGTAAAACCTCCCCTCACCCCCCCCCACAACCCCCCCCACACACACACCCACACACACAACATATATATATATATATATATATTATATTATATTATAAATTTGTGTGTTGTGTGTGTGTGGTTTGTTGTGTGTGTGGTTGTGTCTGTGTGTGTGTGTGTGTGTGTGTATGTGTTTTTACAAAACATAAATACATTTTTTAATATACATTTTTATAATATAAAATTTTAAAATTTAAATTTTTATTTTAAATTATATAGGTTTTATATATTTTATATATTTTTATATTAATATTATAAATATACAATAATTATTTATTTATTAATATATATATTTTAAAATAAATTTTATAATAATATTCTTTGTGTGTGTGTATGTGTAGACACAACCACCACATTACACATACACACACGCAAACCCCACACTAACATATTATATATTATATATATATATAATATTTTTTAAATATATATAATATATATATTATTATATATATATAAATATATTAAAAATTTCAATTTATATAATATTTATAATACATATATATTTTTATATATTATATATTTTTATTGTTTTAAAAAAAATATATAATCTTTATATTTTTATATATAATATATATATTATATATATATATATTTAATTTTATATCAAGGGCCGGGGTGGCCAATGGTTAGACGTGGGACTCAGACTGTCCCGACGGAATCTGAGTTCGGGTTGAGTCCCCGGGCCCCGAGCGTTTTTTTCCCGGGGGCAAGGAACTTCACCTCGTTCTGCCTAGCCACTGGTGGCCAAGCCCTCAACGTGCCGGTAGTAGAGATGGTGACCGATAAAAACCCGGGGCAGAAGGCAATGGCAAACCACCGCTCAAAATTGCTAAGAAAAAATCAGGGGCCCGTCGTCAAGGCCGCAGGGGCCGAATGGTTAGAGCGTCGGACTAAAACTTTCACGAGGAAATCTGAATTCGAGGTTTCGATCCCGCCCCCCGGGCTTTTTCCCCTTGGGAAAGGAACTTCCCTCGATTCCCTCCCTAGTCAAGGGGTGGCCAAGCCGCCAAGTCTGCGGGCCCTAAGCCCGGATAAAATAGGGGAAAATATTACCTAAAAAGGTCCCACCGGCACTCTCCGTGGAAAGGAACTGGGACCCTCCCCACGTACTCACTCCAAGAGCTCACAACATGAAGCTGCATTGGGGTGTCATGCGGCCAGGCGGCTCAGACATAAACCTACCTTAAAAGATGATATACAATATAATATTTTAATATACAATATTTTTTAAAATTATTATATATTATTATATATTTGTGTGTTTGTGTGGGGTTTTTTTTGTTTTTTTTGTTGTGGTGTTGTGTGTGTGTGTGTGTGTTGTGTGTGTGTGTGGGTGTTTGGTTGTGTGTGGTGTGTGGGGGTTTGTGTGTATTCATATAAAATTATGTTACATTATCCCTATAATTATCAATATATATATATATATATATAATTATATATTATTATACTTAATGTGTGTGTGTGTGTGTAATATAAAAAAAAATATATAATATTATATTATAATAATATATATATATCCTTTTAATCTGGAAGCCCATGATCGAAAGGGCCCCTGGGTGGCCGAGTGGTTAGAGCATCGGACTCAGACTGGCACGACGGAATCTGATTCGGGGGTTCGAGTCCCGGCCCGGCGCATTGTTCTCTTGGTCGGGGAATTTCACCTCGTTTTTGCCTACCTACCACTGGGGGGGCCAAAAAAACCCAAACCCAATCATGCTGGTCCCAACCCGGAAAAAAATAAAAAATGATTACAAATCGGTAACCCCGGGCACTCTCCGGGGAAAAGGAACTACGGCCCTCCACGACTCACCCCAAGAGCATCACAATATAAAAAACTAAAATTTCATATCATGCTCTGACACGGCGGCTAAAACATACCCTACTGTTAAAAGAACAAAAGAATATTTTATATATGGGGGTTTGGTGTGTTTCTGTGTGTTGTGTGTGTGTGTGTATGTATATAATTATATATAATATTTATATTTATATATTAAAAATTTAATATATAATTATATATTATAATTATATTATATTATTATATATAATTATATATTATAATTATAATATATTATATTATATATATTATAAAAAATACATATTAATTACAATATACATTTATCATACACCACCCCACACACACACACGAACACACACACACACACATATATAAATATTTCTTCTTTTTTTTTAACATGGGTTCATGTTTGAGCCCCCGGGTTTCAGAGCATGATACTGAATTGTATTTTCATTTTGTGATCTCTTGGATTATTTTACGGGGTGGGGTCCGTATTCCTTTTCCAGGGGAAGTGCCGGAGTTACCGATTGGGAACATTCTCTCTTTTTTTATCCGGTTGGGACCAGCACTGCTTGGGTTGGGTTGGCCACCCATGGCTATTTGCAATCGAGGTAAATTTCCCTTGACCAAAGAAAAATTTCCCGGCCTTGACTCGAACCCCAAACTAAATTGCCGTTGCCAGTCTTGAGCCCGATGCTCAAACCCCTCGGCCACCGACCCTTTGACGACAGGGGCTTCCATGATATAAATTAATATATTTATATATATATATATATATAATATATAATAATTATATTACCACACACCCCCACATATATTATATATATATATATATATTATATAATATAATATATTATATATATTGTATATATTATACTATTTTTAATGAATCCACACACACACACACCACACCACCAACACACACACCACACACACACCACACACACAACACACACACACACACAAACAAACAAAAAACACCCCCAAAAACACACACATATATATATATATATATAATATATAATATATATATTTATATATATATATATATGAAATTTCATCTTTTAAGGGTATTTCATGTCGACCGCCGTGGTCACACATGACACCCAATTGCGTTTTCATTTGATCTTTTGGGTGGTACGTGGTGGGCCCCCCCATTCCTTTTTCCAGGGAAGGGGCCGGGGGTCCCTTTTTTTGGGTAACATTCTCTCTATTTTACCGGGGCTTAGGACCAACTGATTTGGGCTGGTTTGGGCCACCCTTTGACTGGGTAGCAATCGAGGTGAAGTTCCTTGCCCAAGGGAACCCGGGGGGGCGTGACTCGAACCTTCGAATTCGATTGCCTCGTGCAGTCTTTATCCGACGCTCTAACCTTGGGCCATGCGCCTTTGACGATCAGGGTTTCCCATGATTTTTTTCTCAAATTTAAACGGTGGTTTTTCCCTTGCCTTCGCCCGGTGTTTTTTTTCGATCACCACTCTACTTACCCGGCACTGACTTGGCTGGCTTGGCCCCC
>NW_023647572.1:0-12500 GCF_015228065.2 Penaeus monodon
ATTTTACGCTATTTTTGGGTTTTTTTCGATTGGGTTTCACTGTGCAGTCGCACCAGTTGTCTGGCATTTTTATGCAACTTTTCCATTTTGGGTTCAGCAAACGTAGTAAATTTTGGGTTGGTGTTGGGTGGTGTTGGACAATGTGTTGGCTATAACTAGATTATTTGTACTACAGAATTCAATAAATCTTTTACCTCTTTTATTTTATCTCCAAGGCCGAATTTTCCACAGGTGTCTTTTTTTTAGATCATTTTGCCTACTTTGGCTTTTGAGGTCTCCCATGATTACTTTTACATCTCTGTTAGGGATTGTGTCTAAAGTATCTTGGAGAGTGTTATAAAAAATTTTCCCATTTCTTCATCACTTGCAATGTGGTTTGGGTGCGTAGCATTGTATAATACTAATGTTATGGGGTTTTTTGCTTGTATTCTGACTTTTAAAATGCGATCTTTATTGGGCGGGGACCCAATTAGTTCATTTGCAGTTTTTTTCGTGAGAATCATAGAAACTCCGTGAATATAATTTCCTTCTTCTTTTGCAGAAAAAAAACTTTTCTGTTTTTTTTAGTTTTGAAACTTCCATTACTTTTCCAATTGGTCTCCCGTAGTCCTAGTATTTGAATGTAGTATCTATCCATTTCGTTTACAGACTATGTAATTTACCCATCTCTTTCATTTCCTTACGTTCCACGTTCCCATTTTTTAATGTGTTTCTTAATTGGACATGTTTTCTATATATAAATATATTATATATATTAATATATTATATATATATTTTATATATATATATATATATATATATAAATATATTTGCAAATGTGTGTGTGTATATATATATATATATATAATAAAATATATATATATATTTTAAAATATATATATATATATATATGTATAATATATAATAATATATATATATATATATGTGTGTGTGTGTGTGTGTGTGTTGTGTGTGTGTTGTTTTGTGTGTGTATACATATAAATATAAAAAAATACAACACACACACGTGCCGGGGCACACGCACACCGCGTGCGTGCGTGCGTGCGTGCGTGCGTACGTGTGTGTGTGTGTTTGGGGTGTGTGGGGTTTTGGGGTTTTGTGTGTGTGGGTGTGTGTGTGCGTGTGTGTGCGTGCGTGCGTGCGTGTGTGTGTTTGTGTATGTGTCTGTGTCTGTGTCTGTGGTATATATACATATATATATATATATTTTATATATTATAGATATATATAAAATATATTTTAAAAATATATATATATACCCCATATATTATAGATAGATAGATGTATATACCCATGTTTGAGATCTGTAACATAAATTCCCTTTGTATTATAAGGACTACTTATAAATGCGAGAGGTAATCTGGTCTTCGGTCCAGCCTTGTTATACACGCACAGGAGTGAATTTCAAAAGCACCGAGTTTCGGAACGCGGTCAGCTGGACGTCTGTCCTATATTAACCTATTTAAGACATGAGAAACGACCCGTTTTTTGCGTTTTCAGGCACAAAACCCCAAAACACTTGATGATCCTCTGAAAGACGGAGACGACATAAGTTTATATTTAGAGGAATTACAATAAATTTATATAAAATATCCATGGGAATAATTTAAATTAAGAGTTCGATTCCAAAACATTACTTAACTTTCGTCTGCAAAGTCAAGGGGATGTAGCACCCCCATAGCAACAGCGCTATCATCGTACATTATTGCTGGAAAGGACTTCGAAACCAAATTGATATTAGGAAACGAACAAGCATCGATCACTGACGCCCCCGACTGCACACTTTTTAAATAATTAACTAAAGTTGTCTTTCATTTTAATTTACTCAAAAGTGGTTGTCAATTTTTGCTTTGTGTATCCTCTTTCAGTACAACTTTATTGGTCATTTCTTAATTGCCTGCTCATATTTTCAATATATATGGAATTCAGATGATGCATAGTATGACAAACAAAGATAATCGTTATAGAACGTAGTATTTGTTATATGTAATGCTTACAAAATCTATTGTCGTGTACATATTATTGTCATAACACTTCATTTAGTTCATTGACTTTTTAAAGCACTTCAGTAAGATAATATAAAGTTAGGTCGTATCATATAGACTACTTATGGAACCACTATATAGAATAATCCCATAGATTGTAAAAAACTATTATGGGCCTATCCATGCTAAGCTAGATAAGGTAAACAGGAACACTGGATGTTGTGTTTAGGAAAAATGTTTCTTTTTTAATCAAAGTACTATATGGGTTAATATTTCGATTATGACAATCGGGTCTTCCCGGACAACATTTATATCATCAGATTTGTTCTCGTGTGATCAAAACGAATTGATGATCGTTTCCATCGCATTCTCCAGCCGACAATCTTGATGTGATGGGGCGAGTCCAGATAGAAGGGAGAGCATGAATTAGATCAGGGAAATTTTACGGTGAAAAACAAGCTGAAACAAGAATAGAGAACAAAAATGCGTAAAACCAGCACACAAAAAACGTTAAAATCTGTCGGTGAAACTCTACGTACGTCCACACCATCTTTGGAAGTTCTAGATGTAAGAATATAACGAATAAAAACAAGCGAACGCTTGAGCACTAATCTCGGAATGTCATGTGATACACCATTCAGACCACCTAACATGAGGTATAAAGAACCAGGTGAATATTTAATTTCATCTGATACATTGGAAGATATACTCGTAGTAAATCCTAAATTTACTATGAAATAACTAACGTAAACAAAGAACAGTTTTATGTAAGCAAAGTGAAAAACGCATATCAAGTAATATTTCTTTTGTATGATGTAAATTAAAATATAAATCATTGATTGTATGATTTATTTCATTTACCATGTATAGTTACATAGGCACAGAATACTGTACTGTGTCAAATATATGTAAAATTGTAATCCCCATTGCCTGCGCTTGAGCAGATAGTCAGAATAGTAATTAAACTTATTTAACTTAACTTACGACCGACGCGCTAACTTTCTAAAAACCCTCCCGGGAATCGGGACCCATCGTTCCGTAAAAAAATACGGGATTTCACAAAATCTAAACCCCCCTGTGGTTATCGTACAATACGTCTAACCAGTAAAACCAACTTAACCTTTAAACCCGTACGATGCATACTCTACGATGTATATATTCCCTAGCCAGGGGGCAGAGCCCCCTGGATCCTCGTGGTAGAATATGCGCTTAGCCAGGGTAGGCTTCAATACAATACGGTATATTATTCCCCACTAGGGGGCTCTGTCACATACTTTTATATAACACCACATGGTCTGAACTGCTTGGTTTCTAATCACTTTTTCGGCATTTGGGGACTTGATGGGTTTTTTAAAAATCAAGGTGTGATAGATATTAATGTCGATTTTTTTCTGCATATCCACTTTTATTGCTTTAAAAATTAGTCAGAATCAATGCAACGCTTAAAGCGAAACATTTTTCACCGGTGTTTGTCACGGAATGGCGTCGCACGGCCTGCCCAAAACTCCCGCGGCCGAAAACTGGGATGTGCAAAAGGTTATTTTACAGAATAGCGGAAATATTATCAGAGATATCATAAAATGAAAAGAAAATTTATTAAATACATAAGTCAAGTAAACACGAAATAATCGGTCTCACAAGCACGTAATACTACATGAACTATTTGACATATTGCAGGATGAGTTACAAGGTCACATGTGTTTGGATCCTCGAAAGCTAAACACGACGATTACACAAGCCCAAAAAACTTTTATCAATATCATTTTGGTATGAAGTTAATCCAGTATTAAAGTTTAATCCAGATCTCTAATGCACATACGCAATGGCAACGTCATGACCCAACTTTAAATTCACCTCTGGACCAGATCAGCTTTAACATCTAGTTTTAAATTTCAATGCCGAAAGGGCCCCGAACGAGCTACTAATCCCACCAATCATGTATTGATACGTAATGACAACGTCATCAAGTCCACAGAAGAGATGGCAGTCGAGTTGCTATTAATATTTACAAAAAACAATAACGAAAAAATTCTGACATTTTCATGTCAAAGATGTATGTGGAAATTCATGAATATATATTTTTATAACTTGTGGGATATTGAAATTGCAGATAGAAAAAAGAAAAGGGAAAAACCCACAGAATTCCAGAGTTTAAAGACACAGAAAGGCAGTTTTTATTTTCCGGAATGGAAAATTATCCCCAACTTAGCAATATAATCAACGAATAAAATATAAGCTTTTAATACATCACGATTAGGTTTCAGATTCAAAGTAAACAAATTCCTGATTTTTTAGGCTATAGTGACTTCAAGACCGCGTGGATATTATCATGATCCCTTCTTAGCAACATCCTGTACTACCCCGCTATCAGACACCAGAAAGAGCTCTCGGAGAGGAACTCCCGCGAATGTAAATTGATATTTATAAGTATAAGGCACCTTCATTTTGATTGTCTATAAATTTTATAGGCTATCTGAAGTCATTTATATAATTTTATTTTTATTAACATAGATATATATCGGTATGATATAATACTTTTTCCTTCTGAAGTAAACGTTTCGTTATCAACATTAGCGTGTGATATGAAACTTGTAGAGGGTGAATACTGATTGCTATTACAGATACCCGCATTTTTTTATGCAGATTTACTGATAATAGTTTTGGACTTGTACAGTGTGTCCTTTCAAACTTCTGTACAAATACTTGGTTTTGGATTAAACTTTTATTCTACTTACAGAATACACCTTTATAAATGATGGGTAGGTCTTCTCTTCCCTGTCATTTATCTCCTTTATTTTCGTTTTGCGGTCATAGATGAAAATTTATTTTTTATCAAGGAACCATTTTCCCTACACTTTTTTACTAACTGTTTATACGGAATTTTTTCCATTTATGTACTTTCAGTATTAGACTCCTGAACTATATTAAGATATATATTGTTTGGAAGATTTTATATACGTTTAGGTAGTCACTGACAGATCCCTGAGATTTTGTAGTCAGAAGCAATTTTTATACTTTGCAATAACTTTTTTTTCCTGTTGATATGATATAGGCGAGTTTTATTATGACTTATTTGTGGAAAATGGAATGCCTGCCAATAGCTTATAAATAAATGTGATGCCAGAATGATTTCTTATTTTGATAACTCTGACTTGTAAGTATTTTATGGTATGATTCGCATGACTTTGAATTATTATGTGAATACCATATCAAAGATTTGGACACGGGCAACAACTCTCTAGATTGGTTGGTTTACAACTGTGACGTCATGACGGCAGTGTAGTTGTTTCTTACTACTGAGCTGGTGGGTACGCTGCATTCCGGGGAGTCGGACATCTTTTAATTATAGGATCGTTGTTATATAAATACATATACATAAATACATACATATATATATATATATATATATATATATAAAATATATATATATATATAATATATATATATATATATTATATATATATTATACATATGCATATATGTGTGTGTGAATGTGTGTGTGTGTGTGTGTGTGTGTGTGTGTGTGTTTTGTGTGTGTGTGTGTTTGTGTTTTTGTGTGTTGTGTTGGGTGTGTGTGGGGGTGTGTGTGGGTGTGGGTGTGGTGTGTGTTGGGGGTGCTAGGCGGGGGGTTTTGTGGGGGGGGAGTGTGAAAAAATAATGAAAGGGAGCATCCCGTCAAATTTGGTAATAATGATTTGCCCTTTTGTCCGCCTCCCTTGGGGGCGCCTCGTAAGGGGGCCCTCTAGGGGCTGCGGCGGGGCCCCAAAAAAAGCGAGATGCCGGGGCCCCGACGATCCCCTTTTGGCTGTCCCCTTTCTGGTTTCTTTCCCCCCCCTGCGGTCCTTCCCCGATCCTGTTGTTGCCCGGCTGCTCGGTGGAAGGAAGGAGAGTAAACCAACAGTAGCCCGATTAAAACGCAAAAATTTCCACCAATCAGGGCACTGATACTGCAAAAAATTAACTTTGGGCGTCATTTTTTCCTTTTTAGCTTTTTAAAGGGGGTTCGTTTTTTCTATTTTTCCCCGAACTTTGAATAGGGATAACGAAAATGAAAAAACATAAAGGTTCCTTTGAAACTGGGAAAAAAAAGAAAGGAAAAATCAACAAACCCCTGCAAGCTTTTAGTTACCCGGGTATTAGAATTTTTCAAAAATTCCCCACTGGTTGCACGAGCCCGGCCCGAAATAATAAGAGAGTTTTATTCCCGGAGCAAGTTTCCAAACCTCTTCAGGAAAACCAAAAGGGGGGTCCCGGTGTGCAAAGATCCCTACCAACCAATTATTTTTTTTTATATGAACTGGGCGCGTCTGAAAGCGTGGGTTTTTAGCATATGAAAATTTTTATTTTAGGTACCATCATTGATAACCCTGTCTTTATTTTTTTAAAAAGGATTATTCCATTTTATAAGCCCGAAACCCAGTTTTTATACTCATCACCCTTTTAAAATTAATTGCGAAAAAACCCCAAAAATCCTAAATTTTTCTCTCTCTGTCTCTGTTTTCTCTCTCTCTCTCCCTCTCTCTTCTCTCTCCTTCTTCCCCTCCTTTCTCTCCTTTTCCCCTTTTTCCCCTCTCCTTCCTCCTCCTCTCCTTCCTCCCCCCCTCTCTCTTTCTCTCTTTCTCTCTCTTTCTCTCCCCTTTCTCTGCTTCTCCTTTCCTCTTTCCCCTCCTCTCCTTTTCCCTTCCCCTTTTCTTTCCCCTTTCCTCTCCTTTCCCTTTTCCTCCCCCTTCTCTCTCTCTTTTTCCTTTTTTTTTCCTTCTCTCTCTCTCTCCCCTCTCTCTCTTCTTTTCTCTCTCTCTTTCTCTCCTTTCTCTCTTTTCTCTCTCTCCTCTCTCCCTATGTAAAGTTCGGCGGGATATATTTTTAGTTAAATAATTATTCATAATTCATTATTGGTTTTCATATAATTCTAACAAGGGCCCCTGTGTGTGTGTGTGTGTGTTTTTGCGTGTGGGTTTTGTGCGTTGTTTGTGGTGTTTTTTGTGTGTGTGTGTGGGGTTTTGTGTGTGTGTGGTGTGTGTTGTGTGTGTGTGTGTTGGGGTGTGTGGTGTGTGTGGTGTGTGTGGCTGTGTGGTGTGTGTGTGTGGTCTGTTTAAAATTTTGTGCGTGATTGTGTTAGGTTATGTAGTCTGTTGGGGTATATGATTGATGGGGGGGCGTGCAAGCTGTGTCTGTAAGTTTTTCTGTGTGTTTTTGCAGTGTTTATTTTGCGTGTGTTTGTTTTGTGTGTGTGTATGGATGTATATGCGTGTGTATGTGCATACGTGTGTGTGTGTGTGTGTGTGTGTGTATGCGTGTGTGGAAATGCGGGTGCATATGTGTTTATACTTGTGCGTTTTGCGCGCGCACATACACACGCACACACACACACAAAACACACAACACCCCACACACACACACACACACAAATACACATTCACACATGCACGCACACACACACACACAAAACACACACAAAACACACCCCACACACACACACACACAACACACACACACACACAAACAGACACATACACACACACATGCACACACACACGCACATACACACACATGCACACGGGCATACACACATGTACACACACGCGCGCGCGCACGCAACACCACACATACACATACGCACACAAACCCCACGCGCACACATACACACATAGTTAAAGAGCACATACACGCACACACAGGCACGCACGCAGTGCACACACACGCCCGCGCGCGCACACACACACACACAGACACACACACACACACACACACAAATTGTGTGTGTGTGTGTGTGTGATACCTTTTTTATGTGTGTTTAGGCTTGTCATTATCATTTGCGCATATGTTGATTTGTCATATATGTCTGATATTTTTGTGTGCGTTTGCATGTGCGTTTCATGCGCCCAACGGTGCTTTGCTGGGCGGCAGGTGAGCGGCAGTGGTCGAGATGAAGGCGTTCGGGGCAGAAAGCGCTCCTGGCCCTCACGGCGGCCGAAGGCTATTTTCGGCTCCCGAACCCCTTTTCGTACGACTGCCAGGGGGCTTGTGCGTCAAGCGGGAGACGACGGAGACCAGAGGGCGCCGATCGCTCGAAGCATGTCAGATCACGTGTGGGAAGTAAGTAACTTTAAAAAAATCATGAAAGTTCGTTCTACTTACACTTAAATAGGTATATCATAGTAGATATCCCCACTTGTAAATACAGTACACCCCAACCCTTTCTCACACACACATGTGTTTATATGTTTATTCAGAAAGGGAGTTATACAGTAAAGAGCGAGAGAGAAATTACAATAAAAATATCTCTTAGGTACGGGTCGTATGGCCGCAGCCGAGGGGTAAAGTGGAACTGTCCAAGAAACAGTCAGCTTTTCCCCTCTTCAGATGCGGGTGACAAAGGCCGCCACTTCTGACAAGCGAGTGGCCAAAATGCTGGAAAACGCCATCCAACATTTCACCCGCAACTCCACTTCCTTCACCCTGACTTCCCACAAATCGAGAAGCAGCCATTAACACCAAGAATTATGAGAACACAAGACACTTCGGCCAGAAGGTAAAAAATGCTTCTAATAAGCGAAATTTTAACCACAGTAATTTCTTTTTGAAATCTATACCTTGTCGAATGCTTTCTACATGAAGACCAACTTATTTCCCCAGAATGAAGACCCTGCCCGGCAGGACCAGTACCGTCAAAGGTCTGAGTATGATAGAGATCAGCTGCGCCAGCGACCCATTTACAGCAGGGAAGAACCCGAGAGTTTCATCCCAAAGGGCGCCTTTCCTGCGGGAGCGCAGTAATCCTGGGGTAGAAAGCCATAACGTCAACATCGAGATCACTGTCACCGGCCTCTGATCGCAAGCTCAGGCTTGATACTGATGAGAGTTACAATCTGGTCATTCAGGTAAAGATCCTTTCTCTTGCGGCAAATATACTTGGTAATTCTTACAAAAATCATTCATCTTACTGGAAAAAATAAAGTTGTAATCTTTGGCGTCTGAATGCTCGGGCTAATAATGCCATTCCCTTTCGACAGACTGTGGAAGACGAAACCACCGCGACCATTTTAGCTTCCACCTACTACGGTGCCCGCCATGCTCTGGAGACGCTCTCTCAACTCATTGCTTACGATGACATCAATAAAGCGGTGCAAATCGTCCGTGATGCTCAAATTCAAGATGCTCCGAGCTTCAAGTAAAAAGGGCTCGCATATCTCGTCTATTTACAAAAACATCAATGTCGAAAACAACACTTTCTGTGCTATAGGGGTAATATGGATTGTTGTAGTAAAGGTTGACGGTTTCCTCAGGTATCGTGGTTTCATGCTGGACACTGGGCGCAACTTCTATCCCAAGGGAAAACCTCATGAAACTCTTTGACTCAATGGCCTACAACAGATGAACTACTTCCACTGGCACATGAACGATGCCGCTTCCTTCCCGATGTACTCCAACCCCGTTCCAAAGATGACATACTATGGGGGCCTATGACGCTAGAAAGGTTTACTATCTAAGGACATCAGAGATATCGTCGAATATGCCAATGTAAGATTTTAGTGATTTCGTTTTCTCTTAATGAATTAAAATATAATTACTCAATCAAAAAATGATTAGGATTTTTGGTACCTGAGGATCAGTACTTCCACGAGTAAGGATTTACTCTGAAAGTACTGTTTACCCTGTGAACTTGTTCTCTAAACTAATTGGTCCCTGGTTCTCGGTAGCTCCGTGGTATCTCTGTGATCCCCCAGATAGGCGGCCCTGCTTTATAACGCTGCTGGCTGGCAGTGGGCCGAAAAGGAGGGCAAAAGGGAAGTTGCTCTCTGCACAGACTCGGTAAGAAGCCCCCTTTTGTCTGTTGATTTTGTGGGCATTTATTTGCGCGTGGTGGGCATGTGTTATGTTATGCGTTAATACTATATTTTTGTTAAGTAATTTATCAGAAATTACGTTTTCATTGCAGAATGAGCCATGGTTTGAACTGAGCAAAGAGCCTCCATCTGGCCAGATGAACCCGGTCAACCCAGAGGTCTACCCGATCCTTGGCGAGCTATACCGCGATCTCATGGATTACTTTGACCCTGAGATGGTGCACATGGGCGGTGATGATGTGAGTAACCATTTACTACTAAAAGATCCTCATGCTTTTACTGGTGTCCTAAAGTTCGTAATATTCGCTTTCTCGTTATATTTACATTTCTTTCATTCCCCAGGTAAGTTTCAAGTGCTGGCAGTCTTCTGAGGAGATCCAGCAATATCTCTCCCAAAACAAACTTGAATCCACAAGCCGCCAATACTTCGAGCTGTGGAACACTTACCAGAGCAATGCTTACAGTAAGCTCCAGGAAGCCGCTCAGGGACGCAAAGTCACACACCTGTTATTCATTCCTCGTCGTTTGCTCGCAATTACATCAACAAAGATGCATACATTATCCAGCTCAATGAAAATGCTGCTGATACTGCGATAGCTGACTACATCAACAATGGATACAAAGTAATTTTATCTAACCAAGACCAGTGGAATCTAAACTGCGTGACCAGCACATGGATAGGTGAGAAGGCTAACAACTGCCCACAGGTAACACCTACATGGGAAAACTTCTATAGTAACAGTCCTTTTGATATTCTTTCCGACCAAGGAGTCACCATTGCTCGGTCTGACCTTGTTGGCAGCCAACAGTCCAGTAACCTAAGGGACCTTGTTCTTGGAGGAGAAGCAACCCTTCAGAGTCACGAAATCGACAACAATGGTCTCCAGTCTAAAATCGGCCCCGCCTCTCCGCCTTCGCTGAGAGGCTTTGGACTGATCCTATCGACAGTGGCTTCCTTGATACTGGCTTTACTCAAAAGAGACTCAATATTCAACGTACGAGGATGGTCTTCCGTGGTATCCGGGTTGACCCTCTCCAGCCTGAGTACTGCATGCAGGATGAAAGTGCCTGCTACAGCAAGGAGCAGTATCGCGCCCGTAAATCTCCTGGTAACTAGTAGGTGAAGATATAAACAAGTTATTATTCACATCTAAATTTCCCTTTATGTGTTGCACTCTACAGCGGATAAACATATACTATGAGCAGCATTTAATGTTATCAAGTGTGATGCACTTACAATAAATGGTGAAAAAAAATGTTAAAGCAGCATTATTTCCTATCTTTATTACATACTCATAAATAAATATATGTACAAACTAAATGTCAAAGCTATACAAAAATAACGGCAAGGTCAAGAGCATTTTCAGGGATTAAAAAAAAATGGTTCCCTCGCTATAATGCCCCATCAACATTACCTTATCTGATTTTACTTATTTTTTAAGTCGTTTCGGAACAAGAGATAATAGTCGAATGTGAATTCCCTGTTGGTGATTTTGAATACCAATATGCACATTAGTTCTGATGTTTACATTCACACATATAGTCAATAGCTTTTTTAGTAGCTTGTAAAATTGCTGGTCAAGAAATAAGTAATAGTCGAATGAACAGAACTCGCATTTCTTTAGATTTATGAAAAATCATAAGTAATTTAAGATGCCCACATTTGAGAATAAAAAAAAAGGAAAAGAAAGAAAAAAAGGCATCAAATAAAAATGATAATATCAGTAATGGTGAAAATTATAATAATGATAGTAACAGTTGCAATAAGAATCTGACAGTGAGGGTGGAGAATAACTTGACACAGACATCAGTTCAGCCGAAGACAGATATTAATCAGTAGCGTGTCGGCCCCTTCGCATTTCTATTCCTTTTTTCACGAGAATGCAGTTTTCGAAAATTTAAGAAATGTTTAAGGAAATAAGTCGTCAAAATCCGTACACTTATCGTGCATCACAAAAAAAGCATCGCAGAACTGCGTTTTCTTAGAATGAACCTTTGTAGTGGAACTTCATATAGCGTCAGAATAGCTTTCAAAGCAATTCAGAATCAGAAAAAATTATATCCCCAATTGCCTATATTTGCGTTGACAAACCCTCACGATTAGCCAGCAAGCTTTACGTAATGTCCATTTTTTGGATGTTATCATAATACCATAATGAGGATTATTTGTTGGTTTGATACATATATACATATACCATATATATGATGTGTTTGTGTGTATATATATATATATATAGATATATATATTTTTATATAATATATATATGTGTGGTGTGGTGTGTGTGTGTGTGTGTGTGTGTATGTGTGTGTGTGTGTGTTGTGTGTGTGTGTATTTATAAGACTGTCACGACGGCAATTTGAGTTTCGACGAGGGTTCGAGTCACCGGCCGGCGCATGTGTTCCCTTAGGGCAAGGAACTTTCACCTCGATTGCCTACCTAAAAACGACATATCGCCTTGATCGCATGTGTCGCCGTAGGGGAAGTCACCGCCGTGGCACAACCGCGGTTGATTATGAAGGGCATTCAATCAGGCACGGGTGCACTGCCATTATACCCTCTCAGTGATGAATTGAGAGAGGCCTATGTCCCTGTAGTGTGAATGAATGGCTGTTGAAAAAAAAAAGAAAAAAAAAGAAAAACAAAAAAAAAAAAAAAAAAAAAAAAATA
>NW_023647572.1:15000-22500 GCF_015228065.2 Penaeus monodon
ACAGGTTAAAAATAGCAATGGTATGGGCGTGTGGCTTGATCTCATGCTATTTACTAGACTGTGGTTATGAGCTGTCTGTGAACTAAAGGGGGGGGAAGGAGGATGAGTTCTCAGTTGAGGGGGGAAGAAAAGCTACGGGTAGCTAGGTACCTTAGAACTTAAAATGAGTTGAAGAGGGGTACAGTAAGGGTGGCGATACCTCTTTCGTGTTAATTTTCCTTTTCTGCGTGTGGTAATGTGGAACCTTTTTCTTTTTTCAGATTGGATCCGAGGTTGGACATGCAGAAGACCTTTTTTTTTTTTTTTTTTTTTTTTTTTTTTTTTTGAGGGATGGCAAACGTAACTATAATAAGTGAAACGGTATTTTTTTTTTTTTTTTTTTTTTTTTTCCGCCCGCTAGGGATTATCATAATAGGTGTGGTACCCATTTATTATAGCCATTGCAAGGTGAGACCCTCGCCTGCCTCCCTACCAGCTCCTAGGAGTTGAAGCGAGGTTCAGTGGGTCCCCTCCTTTTGGGTTCTTAAAGATGATAACAATCGAGAACAGAATTGTGAACAGAGAACGATGAAAACCGGCAATAAATACACAAGTGAGGAATAAGTGGGAGTGTTGAGGTAGTGAGGGAGGATGATGGTAAAAACAGCATATATACAAAACGGAGGAAGGATGATGGTAACAAAACATGATGGTAATGTAGAAACAAGGAAAAAATGAACATGTGAGATAAAGATAAACCGAGAAGATGAATGGCGTAAACGGAAGCATAGGAAGTATGAAATTAAGAGGATTGATGTGAAAAGGACAAGAACATGATAACATAAAAGAACAAGAACATATAAACATAATTTTTTTTTTCGCCCTCTAAGGATTATCATAAATGGGTGTGTACCCATTATGAAAAGCCCAGTGCAGTGAGACCCTCGCCTGCCCTCCTGCAGCTCTAGGAGCTGAGAGCGAGGTTCAATTGGGTCCCTCTTTTGTTTATTAAAACGAGAAAAATCGAGAACGGAAATATGTCAACAGAGTAACAATATAAAAACGGCATAAATACACAGAGTGATGGTGGAAAGAAACAGGAACCTAATAACAGAAAAGAACAAGAAAAATAATAACCTATTTTTTTTTTCGCCTGCCAGGGTTATCATAACAGGTTTGAACCTTCTATGATAGCCTGGTTGCAGTGAGACCCTCGCCTTCATCCCTTCCAGCTCCTTGAGCATACGGCCCGCGTTTCCACCAGAATAGCACGTCGCACGTGACACGGTAAGCACGGTGATTTTTAGATCAGGTTACATGTGGCGTGTGTCAGGCCAATTTCATTCGGTTCAAGATGGCATCGTGGGAGGATGATGTATTATTTGACTTGAGTCCTACGTAAGCTTGTGACAATCATCTGTCTCTGGGAGGAAATATGGGGGACTTTTGAGCAGATTTTTCTCAGGACCTCTTCTCTCTCTGTCTAGGTGAAGGAGGGGTAAGTTTTGGGTCACCCACTGAAGCTGAAACTACTGTAACATGTTGAAGACTCAGTGCTTGGGTAACACCCGTTTTGGTTGGACAGAATTGGCACTCCGTTTGTTTACATTCTCGTACTAACACACATGACAATTGGCTAATGAAACAAGCACAATGATTTCAAAGCTACTGTATGCATGCCATACTTTCAAGTTTTCCTTTCTGATCACATTTATTTATTTAAAGCATTTTTATATAACTTTGCTGTCTATAAGACTTTGGTGTAAAATGCTCCATTAAAATTTGACAACACTGCCTGAGGTGGCGAGTCGCATACCGAAAAAACGGGCAAATTAATTTTCAATTGGCGTGCCACGTGTCATGCCACGTGCCACCTTGGTGTGAAAGTGCCTATGGAACAAGTTTGCCTCCTCTTCTGGCCCAATTCCTCCACTTTATTCCTCCAATTGATAAATAGATAACTGTCACAAGAAGAAAACGGTCTGACAACCTCCACAATGCAACCTTTTCTGAAATTCCATGCCACATGCGACTTGCCACTTGGTGTGAAAGTGGTTCTATTGTATCTCGGTCCCACCTGCATGTCGCACGTGGTACTGTAACATGGCACATCACTTCTTCTGAAAGGTCGCTTCACACCGAGGTGGCGCGTCTCATTCCATGTGGCATGGCCACTTGACAACGAACGTCTAGAACATATAAACCTCTCACACAAAAGTTGCATGCACGTCCCGCTTTGCCACGTGCGACCTGCATGCCACACCAAGATTGGATTTGCCTGTTTTCTTTCAGCGTGCGACCTGCATGCCACACCAAGATTGGATTTGCCTGTTTTCTTTCAGCGTGCGACCTGCCACCTCGGACAGTGTAATCAGATTTTAAAGGAGCGTTTACATCCAAAGTTTATTGTATTAGCCCAGTTAATAACAAAATTAAATCATATGACATATAACAAAAGATGTAATAACATACATACAGTAGCGTGCGTGCCTGGAGCACATGCACAACAGAGCCCATTTCAAACAATGAATCTATCAACTGAACATTTGTACAAAGTGTGGAGAAATTCCTGATGTTCGCGTATTACATTGTGTCCTCAGTACAAATAAAAATACTCTCAATGGGTAGAATTATCAAAATATTTTTCCTACACTTAGTGTCAGGTATTTGGAACAAGTTACTTCACATTCTGCCTCAAAGCCATCCACTATTCCCTCCAACTGATAGTTAATTAAAAATTCACAAAATAACAATCTTGTGAACCGAGTGGATACGCGCCACGTATAACTTCGGTCCCCTGAAATCACTATGCCACTGACACTTGCGATATGCCCCTTTGGTGTGAAAGCGGCCAAAGTTTCATATATTTCAGATTGGTTCGTTTTCCAAAGGCGTACCAATATATTTTCCATTTTTTCCTATGTAGAAACCATGGATTAATAAGAAAAATTGCTAAATGATTTATCAGTATCTGAAAATAATTTTATACAATTGAAAAACGAACAGAGATGTGCTGTATAGTATTTTAATAGTCATTTGCTTTTTCCATTTTATTTGAGCGTCCACAATATTTTGCTTGTAATTAAAAATCGGATATACATTTCCTATCCACTTTCTTTTTACATGCAAATATTACCCATTTCACTAGTCGCTACTTCTCGCAACATAATTGCTGAGTCTAGTACGTACTGATTGGGTTGGTTTCTTCTCTCCCTTTACGGACCAGTATATACTTGAGACAAACATGTTCCGCCGCAGATTTCATACTCAATTAATCTAGCACTCTACTTGTACATACCAAGCAGCGTAGTTTTAAGCATACAGTGCAGACACCACATGTCGTCAGATCGTCGACCAACCAGACATGACTACCATCACATAGCATATCTGATCTTTTTTCACTCAATACCGGGTCAGTCGCCTCCGAGCTGAGTTTTTGTGCTAGAGCCGTTTCGCATAGCCCCTCTTTAGCTTGCTCACTCTCAAAGAAACCGAGTCTGAGGATGGGAACCCATTCGGAATACAGTGCTGAGAGTACTCCCGCCCCGAAAAAAGCTAAACCATGGTACAAAAAAGTGTTATTAATCATATGATCTTTACACATCATCATCATCATTTAACGGTAGGTTCATGTCTGAGCCGCCGTGGTCACAGCATGATACTCAATTGCAGTTTTCACGTTGTGATGCTCTTGGAGTGGTAAGTGTAGGGTCCCCTTCCTTTCCACGGAGAGTGCCGGTGTTTACCTTTTTTTTTTTTTTTTTTTTTTTTTTTTTTTTAGGTTTTTAAAAACATTCTCTCTTATTTTATCCGGGCTTGGGACCAGCCTACTTGAGCTGGCTTGGCACCCAGTGGCTAGGCAGAAGCAATCGAGGTGAAGTTCCTTGCCTCAAGGGAAACACGCGGGGCGGTCTGTGACCGAATCCTCGAACTCAGATTGCCGTCGTGACAGTTTTGGAGTCCGACTGCTTCTAACCATTCGACCCCCGCAAGCCTTGACGATCAATGTGCTTCCATGATTTTTCTTGGCAATTTTTAGATCGTGGTTTGCCTTGCCTTCACCCGGTGTTTTTTTTATCGAGTCACCATCTCTATTTTACCCGGCACTGCTTGGGCTGACTTGGTCCCCCAGTGGCTTAGGTAGGGGCCAATCGGGGTGAAGTTCCTTGCTTAAGGGAAAACAACGCGGCGGTCGGTGACCTCGAACCCTCGAACTCAGATTGCCGTCCTGACAGTCTTGAGTCCGACGCTCTAACCATTCGGCCACCGCGGCCCCTCTTTACACATAGGGTAGCCTAAATAACATTTTTAAGCGGTTAGTAATATCAATATACTGTGAGATATGATGTTTTTTTTTTCTCTCTCTCTCTCTCCAAATTTAGGTAGTAGCAACACTCATAAAGTACCGTAATTATTAGGTTAAATTATGAATGAACTTCCTGGATATCTTTTAGTTGATTTTAGCACTGACTTTTTAAAGATATAACAACTGTTTCTATTTTCCTCGCATGTTACCTACAAAGAAACATACTATATATAATAATTTTGGACAGAAGGGTGTCAAAATATTGCTAATGTTTCACAGACACATAATATATATTTTGATCTAATAACAATTATTACACAGTTACGAAGCCATGTATAAGTCCCAATAATATTTTAGGATTGATGTCAGTAACGACTCGTGATGATGATAAAGGTGGACAATGTGGAGTAGATCGACTATTTCTATTTGTTTCTTCAGACATGGTAACTAACGAAGAACATTCTTATTAATTAACAATTTGGACATAAGGTGCAGATATTGCTAATTACACAGACCACTTGATCTCAAAAAAAAAAAAAAAAAAAAAAAAAAAAAAAAAAAAAAAAAAAAAAGGAAGGGTTTCTTTGTTGAAAACAAGCCAAAACAATCTCGCGGCGGCCATATTGGAGGGCCTTATGTGATGGTACGCAGTGAGGTTGTGTAAACGATTTTTTTTTTTTGTGGTGTGTGTCATATGAAACCAACGATTCCTCCAGTGAATCTGTATGCCTATTGACTATGAGGATGATTCATTATTGGTTGCACCCATACAACATTTACAATATGATGCAATGGCCTAATTCATCTGAAAAAGAATCACGTCTTGAAATAACCCTCTAGATTTCATTCTCTACATAAAACAAGAAGTTCATGGATAATAAAGAAACTGTAGTAAGCCCACGTTTATGCAATGTGCAGGCCTAACTCTCACCTGTGGAATGTTCTTGTATGTTTCTTTTTTTCAACCGACTCTCATCTTCGCTACCCTCGCTATCAACTTGTTTTCGTAGTTTTCCTTCTTTAACGTTTCGTTTTCTCTTATTACAGCCATCAGAAACACATTCTGTACCTTGCTTTCCCATCGTATTGCACTTCAACTACCACTTCTACGCCCAGTTATTACAATACCGCACTAGGGCCATCCAATATGGCGCCTTGTTGGAATCGCGGGCTTCCAAAATCGACGAATCAGAGACAATAGTTGCTCGATCCATCTTTTTTTGAGATCAGTGTCACAGACACATAATAGATATTTTGACTAATAACATTATTTTCACAATTACGAAAGACATGTTTATTTAGTCCAATAATATGTTAGGAATTGATGTCAAAGACCGACCTCATTGAATGATGCAAAAAAAAAACGTGGAGCAATGTGTAGTAGATCTAGCTTTGGAATTTCAACACAAATCATAATCAGTTGCTGCAATAGCTGATGCTTTCCACACAAGCCTTGTTCCTTATTTGCATTAAAAACGCAGACAATACACTTAAAGAGAAGTTCATATAGTTTCTACATTTCCAATGAGCTTCATCTTTCTCGTGAAAGATAATTATAAAGTACTGAAATCTGGTTTGCTAATTGTTGTCGACTTCCAGAGGAAACTCTAATCAGGAACAGAATTTCAGCCCTATTTCTAGGATATTTGGTGCTACTGTCGAACGTCCAATATGTGCCTAATGCCTTATTTCTGCTACGAAAGTGGTGGCCTAATTATATAGAGTGCACCTCTAAAATTAATACTATGACTGAAGTACGCCAAGGAGCAACAATTTATCTAACATTGTTGAGTTAACTTACTGCGTGTTTCATTTCGGATCAGTCACAATTCTTGCCCGGAAATGAAGCTTGTTTTCTATTTTTTAGCATACAATTTCGTTTCTTCACAAATGGATACACCCTTTCTTCCTCCTTACAAGTCGAAACCACTTCCTACAGTTTCCTTTACAAAATTACTTACCAACTGAACAGTTTTGAGAAACTTGACAAGTCCACTCAGCAATCAAGAGGAAGAAAATAGACCTTTTGTTATAAACAACAACATACACACTAATATGTTAAGCACATTAAAGTAAAGCTGTAATAGCTGTAACATGAGAGTTTCTTGATCAGGAAGTGCACATCTATAAATTTTGTAATCTTTTTAGTTGTCTAATGAAAAGAAAAAAGAAAAATTAAAATGTTGAATATTTCATGTCCATGAATAAAGAGTATACATGCCGTGGAACTTACGACTTTTTAAATCCGTACAACCAGATGTAACTGTCCCATGGATATTCATTCGTTTATTTCTGTAATCAAAAAGTTTATTCCTAAGTACCTACTTTTCACCTGAGGTAAGAAAGATCCTTTTTCTCCTCCCTTTTTCTAAGTCCCAGTGGGTTGTCTTAAATACGTCCAAATACAAATCTGGAATTTTGTACTACGCATCATTTTTGGTACCGAAGGAACCTAGCTGTGACAGGCGCAAGGACTCAATGGTACCTCTTGGCTGAACTCGTGCAGGTCCCGAAAACTCCCGACCAGTTGTATACGACCTGAAGTCACCGGTAGTGACCGGAGCTTCCTTGCACTCTGACTTCGAACTCCCTAATGTCGTTTCACGACGGACATTTGCCTGAGAGCGGCTGTGAAAAAGCTTCACCAGACGGAAAGGATACTTCTACGCCAAGTCCTAATATAACCAGCATCTGGTCTAAAGAATGGTCTGTCATATAATAGCACTGGAGTAAATCCTGCTGTCGAAGATCCCGTCTAACAAGTTTTACTGCTTTTTTTTCTTTTAGGAAATGAGGCGTTAGTTCTACTTCCGTTTAATGGAGGCTCCTGTGGCGTGTCTTTTGTGTCGCTTGGTGTAGCACGCTAGGGCATCATCCATGTTTGGTCTCCACGTAATTTTGGCATCAGAACAATCAGAGGAACATGCAGTTGAATGGTCCTTAGTTGCAACCCACAACTAACTCACACAGTGGGTCCGCATGCACGGGGAGGCACACTGGAGGAGTGTGAAAGAGCCGTGTGAAGGCGGAACCTCTCTCAGAGTCCGTGACTTAAGCAGTGTTGCCTTGGAGATTTGACTTTGTGAAGAAGCCGAAGTGACTTCAGCCTAGTGGAGAGTGACAAAACCTGTTGCTGTAAGAACCACTAACACAGTTAGGTTTCACTTCCATTATGGGAGAATATAATCAGTTGCACAGATTGAAATTCGATGGTG
>NW_023647572.1:27500-34585 GCF_015228065.2 Penaeus monodon
ATGAGAGGCTCCCTCCTCCCAAAGTAAGGTCTTTGGAGCCATCAGTCAAGGCTCCCAGAGGCCGCAACGTGACATCTCCAGCTGCCACTACATCAACAGGGGCCTCTGCTCGCTAGGCAAAATGCCCCTGAAAGCACGACTCAGGTATGCCCTTGCCGGGGCAAAGGAATCCTGAGCCTGTTCAAGGAATATTCCTCCCAGAGTGGAGTCTTTGGAGCCACCTATGCAGGGCTCCAGAGGCCCTCACGGTGGCATCCTCAGCTGCCCCAAATCCACAGGGACCCTCCAGTGTTAGACAGAATGCTCCTAACCAAATGCTCGGTCCATTGTCCTGGCAAAGAAATCCTGAACCTGTCCAAAGGAAACCTTTAGAAACTAGTTTCCACAGTAAACATCTTTTAAAAGGTACACGCAAGCTGCTGGAAAAGGGACAGCCTAAATGTGTGAGTGCAAGCCTAATCACCAGGTACTCTGCCAAACACCTTATTAAGAAGTAGTTTGTCAACATGAAGGACTGGATACCCTAAGCCGCATTGAACTGTTAGGGAATTCATGCAAAATGGGAAGAACTGCAAACTCTGATATCTCATGTACCAGTTTCGTGTATGCCAACAAGAGATTATGAACCAAAGGAAAATCGTCCTGATTTCCCTTAGAGGATTCCAATTACAAGCACATTTGGGACCTTTGATAACTGACCTCATGAGGAGTAGCAGTGATGGTACATCAAGATATTCCCTTTCCAAGCCATCCTCCTGCATATGACACTACAGTGAAGCTGTGAGAATAGTCCCTTGGCACGACCTTACACTGTTGCATCCATCTACCGTCCTCCACATAATCTCTAGCATAGATTGGAAGATCTCTTGAGCAGTTGCTTCATCCATTCTACTCTTGGGAGATTTCAATGGCCGGCATCACCTGGGGACACATTTTGTGCAACTCTCGAGGAAGGGCCTTGGAGTCTTGTTCCTAAGAGTAGATGCAATTTTAAACTGAACATTACACTCCCACATATTTTCCAATTAAAGTGGGATGGATTCTCCAGATATTGGCCTGTCAGTTGGTCACCTGATTCACAGTTGACTTTCACTTGCATGTCATGGAAGACTACAAGAGGTAACCACTTTCCAATCTTTTGGAGGAGGGGAGTGGTATTCCAGCCAAGAAGTCAGAGATGACGACTGAACATGTGACTGGAATCTTTTCAGATCAACTGCAAGTATTGCAAAAAGGGAAAAAAACTGTTAATGATTTTCCAGTTTGTTCAAGATATGCTGTTAATCACTTCACATCACGATTCCACCTTGCACAGAAGTTATCCATTCCAAAAGTAGCTGCAGTACTGTTTGACCTGTACCATGGTGATCTGATGAATGCCAACAAGCTGTCGAGCAAAAAAGCTGCATTAAAGCTGTGTAAATGAGGTCCCAGCAATGTAACCTTGATCCATTAATAAAAGACCCAAGCCAGGCCAGCAAGGGAGGCTAGACGGACGTCAGGAGACAGTATGTCTCCTAAATTAACTCTTGGCCACCCTTAGCAATGGGATGGGACAAGGGCATAAGATTGCTGGAAAGAGCACAATCCTGTCACCACAATTGCTTTTGAAGATAGATGGCATAATCATCACTCCCCAGGCTGAACAGCAACGGCATCCCTGTCGTATCTTTAGTAGGACTGCATCCAGAACTTACATTCAACTTGCCATTTTTTTGCACAAGGAGATGGACTCTCCTTTGCAGCTCTGCCGTAAGGACTGCCCCGATGTGACATATTCCATAACAAATGATATCTCACTTTCTGGAGAGTTCCCAAAAGTTCCGTTAGCCCTATGCAATATGACTATAGGGAGGACACATTGCCATCTACTTGAAAGGCCGAATTTCTCTTACCAGCTGCATCGGCAAGCTGATGGGAGAAAATGAGCAAACTTCAGGTTGACATAGCTGCTAGAAAAAGGAAAACATGCAGACTCCATGTCAATATGGTTAAGAAAATTGAGAGCGAGCCACAATGCACTTGTGAAGATGGAAACTGCTATACAGATTTCCTTCACACAGCAACGTCCACGTGTTACCAGTCCTTCTTGACCTGGAAAAGGCTTACGATACACTTGGAAGCCATAGCATACTCATAGAAGCTATATGATTTTGGTTTAAAGGAGCATTACTACCTTTCATACGAAAGTTTCCTTTGCTGACAGTAAGTTTAGTAGAGTTCGTGTAGGAAACAGTTTCGCTAACCTGGAAGTCACTGGAAAGTGCGTCCCCACAAGGGATGTCTTAATTGTGATCCTGTTTGCCATTGCTATCAATTAACACTGTTAAAGGGGTCGTTCCAAGTGTTGATCATGTAATCTGTATGTGGAATTGAATTTACCCTCATACTGTTTCAGAGAAGCTTACAGGATGTGCAAGGGACACATACAGCCTGTAATAAATCTGTTGTCAGTGGGCAACATACCATGTGTTCAAATTTTTCTCAAAGCAAGACCATTCTTCCTCTATTTTAGGGTCAAACCCCCATTGCATTTTGCCCAGTTTATACCATCCAAAAGAAATGTTTAAGCTTTTACATTACCCTAGACGCCTTGTAATTGTAATTTCCACCCTTTCTTTTCCTACTTATGATAGTTTTTCCTGTAGCAGGACAGTGAGGGAGGAGAAGTCCGATATGCGAAGCTTGAGCCTTCGCCCATGCTAAGGAGGGGAGCCCGGCCCTGTGTCGCCTAATGCGACTCGCTCATGTGTGTCACTTGGAGCTGACTCGGCTGACCTGTCCTTACCCGCCATGGTGTCCAGCCACAAGCAGTAACCTCCTGGCGACAATTGCAAACTTTCTCGACCTGGGCGGTCGCGCGAACCGCCGACCCCTCGGATGAGATGCCGACACGTTACCGTACTGAACTAGCCCGGTGGCTATATAGCATACAGTATTGTAGTTTTTGTAATTACTCCATGGCCATTTTTCCTAGCGAAGTACAGCCACTGTATCCTTATATCTCCTGATGACTTATATATTATGTAAAGGCTAGACCAGTTTCTCTAGCCCTCTTATCATCTTAACCTGTGATCCTGTACATTGGGTGGAAGAGACAAAATTCATTTATGACTTCTAGTAATTTTGCATTATACGAATCTGGCTGCGCTCCCGGGATCGAAACCTACCCAGTCCAACCTTGCTATTAAATCCCCTGTACAAGAATTTCGTTTGCATTGGTTCCTTAAGTTGTAGTACTTCTTCCAGGCTCTTTAACGTTACTTGAATTAGTATTTGGTAATTTTCTTGTGACCAAACGATGCATGAGGTGGCATGTATATTGTTTTTATGTTTACTTCGTTGCTTATACCTAAATTACCCTTTAGTAGTTTCTCAGATGGGGTCCTTGCTTAATCTCTCTCATAATAATTCATTTTTTGTTTAATAATACCTTCCTACATTCCCATTTTGTCCTGTCTTTTTCTCAATATTATAGTCCTCCTGCGTCCTTAATGCAACATCGTCTACGGAGGGATCCCTTTGGATCAGTGATGCATATTACATTATTAATTTCAATATCTTTCTCTAGTTCTAGAACTTCGAAATATAAACCATGTATATTTGTATAAATATTTTTTATATAATCTTTCGGTATTCCTTTGTCTGCCAGGCTAATGTGTTGTCTCTCCCACATTTGTTCCGATAGTAAACTTGTTTTCCTTGGAGGCCTCTCACCCTCCAAATAAGCAAATTCTTTTCTTCTTCAGTCCTTTGTTCATTTGTTATTTTACTCTTCCATTTTTTTTTCTGTAGCATTTCTTAATTCTTTGTCATTTTTTCTCTTACCCAGATTTTCCTTTATATTCTTCGTGGTGGCCATGACTTTAGCTTTCTTCGTTACATCAGTTACCATTTGGTTACTCATATTCACTTTTAAAAGGATGTTTTTCCCTTTTCGATAGCCTCAACCCTTCTTGAGCTATGATATACTGGCTCTGAATTCCGGGATTATTGATCTTAATACATTGACAATTATTTCTTGTCCGTTGGTAATAACTTGATTACATCTGCAACTTTTTCTCATGTTCCCCATATGACTATGTCCCTTGTTTTATACATCAGGCCAAATTAGCAATAAATGCTTGCTTGTTGCCCAATGGGTGTGCTTAATTCATTTTCTTTAAAGCCGTTTGCAAGCTGTCTCTATCCCTTCCTTGTGATGTTTAGGTCTTTTCTATTTTTTTTCTATTTCATTTACGGTTTTATGTACCTTGGTTCTCGGCATGTGTAACGTTGTCCATTTCTTTTGCCTCTCCTTATTTGAGACTGGCGGCTTGACAAATTGCTTTCAGTCTGCTTACCATTTCTTGTACTTTGATAACTTCCAACTTTTTTCTTGCAGATTCTTAGCTTCGATTGACTACCGTTTGCCAGTCTTGGTTTCCAGTCTTCTGCCTTTTCCCTTATGTTTCCTGGATTTTCATGTCAGTTTTTTCAGTATTCCTCCTCACGTAATTTTCGGATCATTCAACTACCTGGCTATCTACTTTGGCTTTGAGAGCCTCATTTCTCACTGCTGCTTCCTCTAGCTTAATTTTCCTGGTATGAACGTAGTTGTTAACTATTAAATAAACACAAAAACACTCCGTAACTCACGGCAGTTGTCCTCTCTGCGTGAAACGCTTACCAAGCATAATTCGCGGTGCTTTCTCGCCTCCCTCACCTTCGCTTTCCCAACTTTCGGCTCACGAAACCCCATTATTTTTTTTCATTTTATCACCTATTATTTTTTTTTCAAGCAACATGAACCACCCAATGCGATGCACTGCAATCTCTGTGCGTGTGTGTGTGTGTGTGTGTGTGTGTGTGTGTGTGTGTGTGTGTGTGTGTGTGTGTGTGTGTGGTGTGTGTGTGTGTGTGTGTGGGTTGTGTGACATCTGTGTATGTGTGTTTATATATATATATATATATATTATATATATATAATAATATATATAATAATTATAGATATATAGTGTATAACATATAATATACTTATATAAGTGTGATATATATAAATATACATATATATGTGTGATATATGACACAATGCAAATGTATATTAATAATCATATATGCTATATATATTATCATATATATATATATATATATATATATATATATTCATATATATATTCCATACACATACCATAATATGCCAATACACACACACCACCACCACACACACACACACACACACACCACACACCAGAAACACACACACACACACACCACACACACACACCACACACACACACACAACACACACACACACACACACACACACATATAAATAAATAAATAAATAAATTATATATATATATAGATATATATATGATTATATATATATATATATCTATATATATATATATATATATATATAATTGTTACGGCTGGCATGTCACTAAGAGAATTCAGGGAAGGGAGAATCTTCGCTGAACTCTAATTTTTCCCAATGCGGGGTCCCGCCAGAATCACAGACAAGAAATTCAAATCTGAATGATGGCTGATATGAATGGCTAAAAAAACACGTACCAACGTCCCCTTGTATTAAACTACTACTGATGATTGTCGTTTCCCTTTTGTTCATTCGTTGAAGTCATTCTTCATTCCTTAATTCAGTGCTCATTGATGCTAATTTGGTTATCATTAGATATGTTAATTCATTCATTAATTTTGTGTTTTCATTAATGTGTTTTCCTCCGTCATCCTATTGATAGGGTGTACTTTCAATAATTGTCTTGTAATCCATTTTTATATTAAATGTATTAAAGTCCTCTTCCATTATCAGTTATCAATCATCTTCCGTTATTAATTTAGTATTTAGAGGTCAGTGTCATACGTTTTTGACAAAAAAGGTTACGTAAAGTCATTTAATTTGACAATTTGTTTTTATTTTTCCGTCACAAAAAACACACACACAAAAAAAGAAAAAAAAAATCAAAACCTACACTTATCAAAAAAAATTATTAATAGCCTAATACTAAAAAAGGAACAATACGAAAAAAATACAAATCGCAGAAAAACTGCAAAGGCAGAGAGGTCTGCCCAGGCCTTGCCGGGGGCGGAGGATTGAGCGAGGCAACCGTTTAGGCGTCAGACGGAGGGGGGGGGGCGGGTGAAAAAGCGAGCAAGTAAAAAAAGGATTGTCCCCGCCGTCGCTGGAAATTTTAGGGGTTTTAAATTTGTTCTTTAATTTTAAATGTTAACATGGGAATTTTTAATTCTATATTTAAAAAGAGTTTTTTAAAACAAACACCACCCCACAAAACAAAAAATTTTTTATATATATATATATATATTATTAAAATATATTATATATATAATATATATTATATATGCACACCACACACCCCACACACCCACAAACACCCACAATATATATATATATATATTATATATATATTAATATATATATATTTTTATATATAAAAACCACACACACACACACACACACACAACACCCACACACACACCAACACACCAAAAATAAACCCTATGGTTTGTCTGTGTGTTGAGCGTGTGTATGTGCGGGGGTGCGGGTTTCATGTTGATACCAAATACTAACCGATTTTTTTCAGAGGTCAAACTCTCAATTCATAAATCATTCTTCGAAAAAGACTAAGCGGAAATGGACATGGGAATCGCCATCTGAAAATTAAAAACGAAATTACTTAAAAGGGGAATTTTAAAAATATGGAATAAAAACAAATGTAAGTAGGCCATAAAATTTTCTAACGTAGCTAACTTGAAGACCAGGCGACGAATTTAGCCTTACATCCAAAATTGCAAAAAAGTTCAATGAATAAAGCCCACCCTACCCTAGTCGGGGGGGGGGAGTCCATGCCCCCTTGGCGAAAAGCTTTTCTTTGCTGATGGCGTATTAAAAACCCCCGGCTGTTGAGACAGCCGGAATTGTCTGCAAACGCTGTTATCTTGTTCAGGCGCTGACTATTTTTCTTAGACAGTATTTCCCGGGACCGAAAAAATTGGGATTGACTTTGAAAAAGAACCCTGGGGGCCTTTTCCCCCCTTTAAAAAATCCCCCCCATTCGTTAGGGCCA
>NW_023647573.1:0-7175 GCF_015228065.2 Penaeus monodon
TTGTTTATTTTTATAATTTTTCATTTTTCGTAAGATAAAAATTTATGGATTTTTACGTATACAATATACATTTTTATACAACTACACATAAAACTTGATGTACTCAACACATACAGATACACATTACACATATCATACACACACTTACAAATGCATAACGATACAACATTACATGTACACTCTCATGTACGCATGCACACTACATGAAAACAAAATAGGCCTACACAAACACACAGATACATCCCCCCATAAACATAAACACACCAACCCCCTCCCCCCCACACACACAAACCCCCCCCTACCCCCCCCCCCCACCCCACACACCCCACCACCCCCACCCCACACACACAACCCCCCCCCCCCACCCCCCCCACCCCCCACCCCCCACCCCCACAACCCCTCCCCCACAACCCCCCCCCCTCCCCTCAAACACACACACACAAACCACGCATCCATCTTCCTCCCTCTGCCCCCCACTTACCGATTTTCCGTTTGCAGCCGGGTGTGGTGGGGGGACGGGCACGGCTGGACCCCGGCTGTGACCCTGCACGAGTGTCCGCGATTAAATTTTATGGGCCTAGCCATTTGGGGGAAAAACCTACCATCAGAGACGCCCCAAAGGGTTGGACAAGATTGGCGAGGCGTAGGTGGGGGAGAGAGAGAGGGTGGGAGAGGGTGAGGGAGTGAGAGAAGGGATGGGGAGAGAGAGAGAGAGATGGGGGGAGAGATAAGGGGGGGGAGTGAGAGGAGGACAGGGTAGAGAGGAGAGAGATGGGTGAAGAGTAAGGGGAGGGGGTGGAGGAGGACATGGGGGAGGAGGGGAGAGATGGGGGAGAGGGTGAGGGTGAGAGAAAGAGAGGGTGAGAGAAGAGAGTGAGAAAGAGATGGATGAGAAAGAGAGTGTGAAAGAAAGAGATGGGTGTGAGAGTAAGGGTGAGGGGGTGAGAGAAAGAGATGGGTGAGAGAGAGAAAGAGGAGAGAGGGAGAGGGAGGGGATTTTAAGGCGTGTGCGAGAGTAAAGAAGAGAGAGAGAGTGTGTTGTTTTTCATTTCTATTTGTGTGTTGTAAATATATATATATATTATATATTAAATATATAATTATATATTATAATATATATTTAATATATAATATATATATTTTATATATATTTATTATATATATAATATATATATGTGTGGTGTGTGTATGTGTGTGTGTGTGTGTGTGTGTGTGTGTGTGTGTGTGTGGTTTTGTGGTGTTGTGGTTTGTGTTGTTGGGGTGTTGTGTTGGTTGTGATGTGTGTGGGTGTGTGTGTGTGTGTTGTGTGTGTGTTGTGTGTGGTGTGTGGTGTGTGTGTTTGTGTTGTGTTTATATTTTATATACAATATACACATATATATACATACATACATACATACATACATACATAATTTAAAAATATATATATATATAAAATATATATATAAAATATATATATTTGTATATATATATATATATAATATATATATATATTATAATTAAAAGTGTGTGTGTGTGTGGTGTGTGTGGTGTGTGTGTGCGTGTGTGTGGCTGTTGTGTGTTTGTGTTGTTTTGGGTGTTGTTGTATGTTTTTGGGTGTGTGGGGTTTTGTGTGTGTGGGGTGTGGGTGGGGTGTTGTGTGTGTTATAGTATATTGTATATAGTATATTATATATATATATATAAATATATATAATATTATATTATATATATATATATACATTATATACATAATTAATACGTACATAGATACATACATTCAATATATATTGTTAAAATATATATTTTAATTATATATATATATATAAATTATACATAAAATATAAACATCACACATCTATCATCTATCTTCACTATCATCTATCTATCTTATTATAATATATATAATATAACAATATAATAATAAAAAAAAAAAATATTTTATATATTATTTTATATATATATATATATAATAATATTATAAAATATATATTATAAAATATTATATTGATAATAAATTTATATATTTATAATATATATTTTGTAAAATTAATTATAATTATATAAATTATTTATTATATAATATATTTATTATATAATTATATACAATTATACCCAACCCCAAAAAATATTAAAAAAAAATTTTTAAAATTTTAATATATATTTTTAATAAATTAAAAAAATAATTTTATAACCCCAAAATATAATTTTTTAAAAAAAAAAAATTATTAAAATTTTTTACATTTTTAAATAAATAATAAATTTTTATAAATTAATATTTTAAATAATAATATATATATATATATTTTTATATAAAATATATATATATATATATATTTAATAATATTTGGTTTTTTTTTTTTTTTTTTGTTTGTTTTTTTTTTGGGGTTTTTTTTTTTTTTTTTTTTGTTTTTTTAAATTTTGTTTCTTTTTTTTTTTTTTTTTTTATATAATTTTATATAATAAATATATAATATATATATAATATAAATAATTATATAATAATAATAATTAATTATTATTTTTATATATATTATATATATTATTATATATATATATATATATATATATATATATATATTTTTTTTTAAAGTTTTTTTTTTGTTTTGTATTAATATAATATATTATATATATATATATATATATTTTATATATTATATAAAATTAATATAAATAAATAAAAAAATATAAAATATATATATATAAATATTTTTTTTTTTTTTTTGTGTGTGGTGTGTGTGGTTTTTTGTTTTTTTTTTTTTTTTTTTTTCTTTTTTTGTGTGTGTGTGTGTGTGTGTGTGTGTGTGTGGGGTGTGTGGGTGTGTTTTGTTTTTTTTTTTTGTTTTATAAACCATACGCCAACAACAACATCTATCATCCACTACAACCCATTTAACCCCCCCACACACACACCAAAACCCCCACACAACCCACCCCCCAAAACTATTCACCACAACCAACCAAAACCCAAACACCCCCCCCCACCCCACCCCATAAACCCCCCCCCCTTCCCCCTTCTACAAATGCTCCTAAGTTCGTCGATCGCGGGGGCAGGGGGGGGGTAAAGTGCCCCGTCGTGGGTATGGGTTTGACGCCCCCAAACCCCGGGCCGGAAAAGAAATTTTTCCCCCTCCCCGGAAAATATGTCTTTTTTTTTTAGTTTGCAATTTGTTTTTTTTTTAAATTTTTATTATTATTATTTTTTTATATTATTTTATTTTTTTTTTTTTTTTTTTTAAATTTTTTTTGTTATTATTTTATTTTTTTATTTTTGTTGTTGTTTTTTTTGTTTTTATTGTTTTTATTTTTATTATTTTTTTTATTATATTTATTATTTTTTATTATTTTTTATTATTATAAAAATTAATATATATAATTATAATAAATTTTATAATAATAATAATCATCTCCTCATCTCACCTCAACACATCTCACCACACCATCATCTCACCATAAACCATCATCACACCATCATCTACCACACCATCTCCCTCCCATCACCACCCATCATCACCAAATAAACCATCACACCCATAAAACCATCAACCCATCACCATCACATACCATCATCATCACCATCACCATCACCATCACCACCATCCCCATCACCATCACCATCATCCTCACCATCACCATCCTCATCACCACAAAAAATAATTATACCATAAAATTCCCATATAATTCTCACCATCACATAATTTCACCTTCCCACATATAAAAAAACACCATACCATCACCCCCCATCACCATCATTACTCATTCATCACCCTCCCCCCACACCCACCTCCTCCTCCCTCACCCACACCCCCTCACCTCTCCCCCACCACTCTCTCCCTCATCTCCACCTCCCCTCACCCCCCATCTATCCTTCCCCTCCCCTTTCTCCTCCCCTTTCTCTCCCTCCTCCCCTCTCCCTCCCTCCCTTTTCCCACCCTTCCCCCTTTCCCTCCCCTCTTTCTCTTTTTTTTCCCTTTTCCCTCCTTTTCTCCCTTTTTCTTCTTTTTAAAATTCTTCCCCATCCTTCTTACCCCCCCTCCCCCCCTCTTCCCCCCCTTTTTTAAAAACCCCTTAAATTCATCTTTTTCCTCCCCTCCCCCCCCCCCCTCCCCTCCCCCCCCCCACCACCCCCCTTCCCCCCCCCCACCCCCCCTCCCCCCCCTCCCTTCCATCTCTCCCCCTCCCCCCTCCCCCCCCCTCCCTCCCCCCCCCTCCCCCCCTTCCCCCCTTTTTTTCCCCCCCCCCCCCCCCCCCCCCCTTTTCCTCCCCCCCCCCCCCCCTCCCTCCCCCCTCCCCCCCCTCCCTCCCCCCCCTTCCCCCCTTTTTTTCCCCCCCCTCCCCCCTTTCCCCCCCTCCCCCCCCCTTTCCCTCCCCCCCCTCCCTCCCCTTTTCCCCCCTCCCTCCCCCCCCTTTCTCCCTCCCTCCCCCCTCCCCCCTTCCTTCCTTCATTCATTCCTTCTTTCCTTCCTTCATAAAATACATTGTACATACACCCATAACAAAAAAAATGCAAGTTCCTATATCGTACATTATGTTTCTATAACGTGCACTCATACAAAGAGTTCCTGTGCATACACCACATACATGAAAAGTTCCAAAAAAAACTAACTACAAAAAATTTCCTGTACATACATATACAAGATGAAAAGTTCCTAACCAGACACGACATATATAAAAATTCCTACGGGCAACACACATAAACATGAAAAGTTCCTACATACATAAATACATCAAATTTCCTACAACATACACAACATAGATGAAATTTCCTACACACCAAAAAAAGTAATTTCAAAACCCAATCACCCCTATATTTTAATATAAAAACACCCCTACATTAAAAACCATGACGCCAAAAAGGGAATCATAACATAGGGTTGTTTCCCGTCCAACGTCCACGTCACATCGGGTCTTGTTCCCGGGACGACATCGCCTCTGGTCGCCCCCAGGGTCTTTGGGGCACTCCCCACGCGGGAACCAGGTGAGGATAGTGGGGGGAGGGGGGGGAAAAGGGGCGTGGGGGGGCTGGAAGATGGGCCGGGGATGGATATGTATGGTTTTGCTTGTGTGGATAGGTGTGTAATGAAGATTAAAGGAAAGAATCAAAATTTGGGAGATTTTTTAAGTGAATAGACGCACACAGAACCCCCCCCACACCCCCCACACCACACCACACCAAAAACCAACACCCCCCAAAAAAAAAAAAAAAAACAATGGTGGGTGTTTAAAATTTATGTTATATCTTGTGGGGTTTTTATATTTTTTTAATTTATATAATGTGTTATATATTATATATTATAATATATATATATATATATTTTTATAATATATTATATTATTATAATATATATATATAAAATATATATATATATATATATTATATTATATATATATTTGGGTTTTTTTTTGGGTTTTTTTTTTTTTTTTTTTTTTTTTCTTTTTTTTTTTTTTTTTTTTTTGGGTGTTTTGGTTTTTGTGGTGTTTTGTGTGGTGTGTGTGTGTAATATAAATATATAAAAATAAAATAAATATTTTTATATTATATTATTAAAATATATAATAACATATATAATTATATATAATAATATATAATATATATTATATTATATTTAATATATTATATATGTCCACACACAACACACATATGTTTTTTAAAAATATATATTTATTTTTTAAATATATTATTATATATATATAAATAATATATATATATATAATATATTATATATTTTATATTATTATATATATATAGAAAAAAAAAAATAGAGAGGAAAAAAGACGAAAAAAAAAAAAAAAAAAAAGAAGAAAACAAGAAAAAGAAAAGGGAGAAGAAGAACAAAAAAAGAGAAGAAAAAGAAGGCAGATGTAAGAGAGGAAAAGACCAATTAATACAAATGAGGAAAAAGCGAAAACGTATAAAAGGGAAAATTAAACACGAAAATCCTTTTAAAGAATAACAAAGAAAACTTTTTTAAAATAAAAGGACCAAAAAAAGTTCTTAAAGGGGAAAAGATGATATTATCATTTTTTTTTTTAAAGTAGGAAAAAAGAAAAGTTTGGGGTTAAAAGAAATTACTTCGGGATCGTCGTCGTTTTTGATAAAAAAAAAAAAACGATTATTTATTCAAAATGATATTATAATTTTTTATTTCGAAAAATCATCTAAAGAAATATAATTAAAACATCAAAAAACCCACACCCCTTTCATATTCTGGGAAAGCAAAAAAAAAAAAAAAAAAAAATTTTCGTAACTCTCATTCCAGTTGCTTTGGGGGGACTGCGGCTTCCGGGCCCACCAAGCAAGATTCGGACACATGGCTACTGGCTACGGCGTCCCCTCCGGGGCCCTCCAACTTAAGGTGAGTCGGTGAGTCTTAAAAAATAATATCACGTCGTTAGACCTGACGTGGATTTTTAGCATAAAAAAAAAAAAATCCCCCTTATGACCATATCCGCTGACGTGGATTTTTAAAAGGCAATTTTTTTTTTTTTTTTTTTTTTTTTTTAAAGAGGTTTTCTTAAGAGGAATCTTTATGTAAAAAATTTTAATATTTTTTTTTTTTTTTTTCCCCCACTTTTGTTTTTGTTTTTTTTTGTTTTTTTCTTTTTTTTTTTTTTTTTTCCCTTTCTCTCTTTTTTTTTTTTTATCATTTTATTATCACAAAACCTCCCCTCGTCAAATGTTCCATTTAATGATTTATTTATTTCTTTATAACCCCCCTCCCTCTTATCATTATTAATAAAACCAAATTTAAAAACATAATAAAAAAAAATAAATAAAAATAATAAAATAATAATAAAAACCAAAACCCCCCTCTTAAATTGATTAATAAAAATTTTTTCCACCACGGGTAAATTGGACTACGAGAAACACCCCATTGGCTCGCTGCTCTATGTCATTCCGTGGCACGTAAGTCTTCGAAAAAGCGGTAAATAATTTTGTAGATTTAGAAAAAAAAAATAAATAGAGATAAGTCAGTAAGTAAAAAAATTTTGTTATAAATTTTTAAAAAAATTGATAATGAAAGGGGGAAAGAAATTAAAATTGAAAAAATAATAATAATAATAAAAATAAAAATAATAATAAATATAATAAAAATAAAAAAATATAATAATAATATAAAAATAATAAAATTAATAATAAAATTAAAAAAATAATGAAAAAAAAAATAATAATAATAAATTAAAATAAAAAAATT
>NW_023647574.1:0-5000 GCF_015228065.2 Penaeus monodon
ATAAAGTAAAATGGGCCAGAAGACTGGGTAAATCAGTCTTTACTCCTATACCTAAAAAGGTGACGCACTCCATGCAACAATAATAGACAATTGCATTTATAAGTCACAGCAGCAAAATTTTTTGAAAAATATTGCTGAAAGATGAAGTTGAAGTTAAGAGAGGAAATTGCAGACGAACAAGCAGGTTTCGCCCTGGAAAAGTACCAGAAACCAGATTCTAAATTTAAAAATTGATCATAGAAAAAAACGAGAACATCAAAAAGACCTATACCTGTGTTTCTTCGATTATGTGAAAGCTTTTGAGACTGTTGATCACGATATCCTCTGAAATAACAAAACGATATGATTTTCCCAAAAACACATCATCCAACTAATAAAACCCATGTATGACCAACAACAAGCAGCTTAAGAACCACTTATGGGTTAACAGAATGGTTCAAAGTCAAACAAGGAGTGCGACAGGGTTGCATTCTGTCTCCGCACCTCTTTAATATATTTCTGAAACAATTATGAGAGGTGCTCTAGGATAATTTTGAAGGAACTGTGGATGTTGGAGGATACAAATATCAAATCTGAGGTACGCCGATGATATTTTTGATTGCCAGCAGTATCACTGAACACAACAACTACTAAATAAAGTTAAAGAAGCAAGCGAAAAGGCTGGCTTGTTTTTTAATGCCAAGAAAACTAAGATCATGAAGATTCAAAGATACCGGCAATGACACTGATGAACATGTTACAATCAATGGAATGATTGTGGAAAATGTGAAAGAGTTAATTTATCTTGGAGCTGTTTAATAATACATATGATGATTCACCAGAGATAAAAAGAAGAATTACCATTGCCAAAACGCCACAATTGCTCTCAATATCATCTGGAAAGACCGAAGCATTACCTTACGGACAAACTGAGGTTATTGAACTCATTAGTTTTCCCAATTGCATCTATGGTTCTGAGTGTTGGGTGCTGAAGTAGATAGACAAGAAAAAGATCAATATTTTTGAAATGTGGTGTTACAAAACGAGTACTGTGTATTAGCTGGACAGAGAAGAAGACGAATGATGAAGTGCTGAGAAAAATAATTGTAAAGACCGGCTGTTGGACATCTTGAACAGGAGGAAATTAAAGTTTATTGGTCATGTAATGAGAAGTAAAAGTATTGAGAAAACTTGCTGACAGGGATGGGATAGGAAACAGAGGAAGAGGCAAACCGAAGACAAGACTGAGCGACAATATCAAGATATTTGCGGGCTGTCGATGGTACAAGTGGAAAGAAGCGTAGATCGAGTTTAGTGGTGGAGAGGTCCACGGCTGCTCGACATGAGCATACCGTTATTGATGATGGTATATATATATATATATTTTGTGTGTGGTGTGTGTGTGTGTGTGTGTGTGTGTGTTGTGTGTGTGTGTGGTGTGTGTGTGTGTGTGTGTACATACACATCATATATATGTATAACACACACAACACACACACACACACACACACACACACACATATATATATGTATATATATATATATATATTATATATATATATATATATTATATACATATTTATATATATATATATATATATATATATATATATTATATATATGTATAAAATATATATATATGTATACTATATATAATCATATATATAATAATATATATATATATATATCTATATATATGTATATATATATATATTATATTTATGTATGACATATACATATATATGTATATACATATATATGTTCGTTTATGTATACACATATATGTATTAAAAGAAAGAATTTTATGTGAATTTTAAACAGTGTCCATTGTCATTATTCCGGCCTTTCTTTGCCTGTCCATTTATATCTTTTAACCTTTGCCAAACATCTCACTATTATAATACTATTTAAAAAAGAAACGATAAAAGGTATTTAAGCGTCTCGTCCGTTTTACCTTGAAATAATCAGCTTCATGGCACAAGCTTCACATTCCATTTGACATGAAGAACCCAAAATGTCTGTTGTAATTATAGCTGATTTCGTTACATAAATAACATCATCGTCAATATATCTTGCAATGAGCACTCACCTAAATTACCTGCCGACCAACACCTGGCCAGTCCATGCCAATATTTTTTAATTGGGATGTTGGCTCGCAATATATGTTCAAATATTTTGTAATTAGCGAAAGCCGCTGCAAGTCACGTTGTATCAACACCGAAGTTTTATTAGCAGCGCAAACACAGGGTTTTCCGCGATCGAGGCACCTGCGGGGGACCGATGGACATGGCGGCCACCCGTGCAGCCTCCGTTCACTCAGCATGCGGAACGCGCTGCTGCCACTGGGCCATTTCTTAGAAGTACGTAGCTTGGAGAAAACGAAGATTTCTTATTGAAGAAGCATCAGTTGGCGTGTAACCCAAGGACGCATACACACACACATACGTGCACAAACATGTGTATACATGTGTGTGTGTGTGTGTGTGTGTGTGTGTGTGTGTGTGTGTGTGCGCGTGTGTGCGCGTGTGCGAATGCGTGTATTTTATATGTGATTATATAGCCGTGTGGTGTGTGTATGTGTGTGTGGTGTGTGTGTGTGTGTGTGTGTGTGTGTGTTGTGTGTGTGTGTGTGTGTGTGTGTGTGTGGTGTGTGTGTGTGTGTGTGGGGTGTGTGTGTGTGTCTGTGTGTGTGTGTGTGTGTGTGAGAACGTGGGTGTGTGTGTGTGTGAAAGGCAGTTGGTGCCTCAAAACATGGACCGTGGATAGCAATGATAGATTTAGGTCGGCTTGACTCTTTATTTGATGAAAGAATATAACACAATAAATGAACACACGATGCGGTGACTGGGGAGGGCGGCGTGACGGCTAGCGATGGGGCCGGGCGGTTGTGGTGTTTCACGGGATTATGGTGGGACGCGTTCAAAAGGTCGACCCGGCGCTAGGTTTGGAGCCCACGTAGAGCCTGACTTGACTTGGGTGTGTATGGCTGCCGTTTCAGAAGCTTATATGTCTGTTGGCCCGCCATAATATGTTTCTATATACATGTGTGTGTGTGTGTGTGTGTTTGTGTGTGTGTGTGTGTGTGTGTGTGTGTGTGTGTGTGTGCGCGTACGCATGTGTGCGCGCGTGTGTGTCCTGGTTTGGGGACACCCAAAGCTAGTTTGTTAGATTCCCTTTTTCAGTAATTTAACATTCCTGTAAACTCTTAGTGATTGACACCAGTGTTCCTGGAAACTAGTCTCGCCAGCGGCTTTGTCTTTCTCTAAAACTTAATTCGCAATGCTTACTCGCACAGAAAGGCCAGTGCTTTTAAGGAATATCCCAACAGTGCTGTCATTCAGACTTCGATAATTCTGGAACTGTTCCATGCCCGCGGCTGCAACAGAGGACAAGGACGTGCACCAGAAAATAAACAAAAACCACTAAGATGCAATATCAGGCAGAGAATAATCAAAGAATCTCCCCATCACCCTGTCACTCTGTCATTTCGAAGTGCCAACATAACGCTATAGTTTCCCGACTCTTTTGCTATCTAACGTCGTTCAGCAGTAAACTAAAACTAGCTACCGTCAAGGCATCGTTGCAATCGCTAAGGCCTGGAAAGTCAAGCCTGATACCATAAATATCAGCAATTACCACATATTCCATCATTATAGCCAATTTAATTCAAGTTGATGACCCGCAACTGGAGGTGTTGCTGGTCACGCTGATGCCCTCCCTCTATCATCCTCACTGACCTGTGTGTGTATATGTGATATAATATATATATATATATATATATATATATATATATATATATATAATATATATATATATATCACATATCCACACACAGGTCAGTATATATATATATATATATATATATATATATATATAATATATATATATGTATATATATATATATATATTATATACATATATATATGTATATATGCAATATTATAATATATATTATATATCTATATATATATATATATATATAATTATTATATATATATATATATATATATATGATATATATACTTCTAATATATTGTATATATAATACATATATAATTATTCATATATATATATATATATATATATATATATATATTAATATATATATATATATATAATATATATATATATATATATATATATTATAATATATATAGATATAATATATATATATATATATATATATATATATATATATATATATATATATATATATATAATATATATATATAATAATAACTACACTACAAAAATAATAAATATATATATATATATATATATATATCATATATATAATACTGTATATATTATATATATATATCATATATCATACTATATATATATGATATATATTATAATATATATATATATATATATATATATATATATAGATATATAGATATATATATATATATATATATATATATTTATATATAATATATAGTTATATATATTATATATATGTGTAATTATGTATGTATATCTGGCGTGTTGTTCCCTTGGGCAAGGAACTTCACCTCGACTGCCTACCTAGCCACTGGGTGGCCAAGCCAGCCAAGTCAAGTGCTGGTCCCAAGCCCGGATAAAATAAGAGAGAATGATTACCTAAAAATGTAACACCGGCACTCTCCGTGGAAAGGAACTGGGACCCTACCACGTACTCACTCCAAGAGCATCACAACGTGAAAACTGCAATTGAGTATCATGCTGTGACCACGGCGGCTCAGACATGAACCTACCGTTAAATGATGATGATATTATGTATATATATATATATATATTATATATATATATATAATATATAATAATATATATATATATTTATATATATTATATATATATATATATATATATAGTACATACATATATATATATATATATATATATATATATATATATATATATATATATATATATATATATATATATACATATATATACATATACATATATATACATTTATGTATACACACACACACACACACACACAGATCTGTGTGCATTCCACACAAAAATACACA
>NW_023647575.1:0-7175 GCF_015228065.2 Penaeus monodon
AAACACAAAAACACACAAAACACACACACAAAACAACACACAACACACACCACCACACCACACACACCCCCACAACACCCCCACACACCACCACAAACACACCCCCACACACACACAACATAATTATATTATTTTAATATAATATATTAAGATATAATATATATATATATTATATATAATAAAATATATTTTATGTTAATTATATATATATATATATATATATATATTATATATTATAAATATATTATATATATATACCCAAAAAATTTAACACATAAAAATATTTTTGTGGTGTGTGGTGTATTTTATAATATATATAATATATTATATTATTTTATATATTATATTAGTTATTATTATATATTATATTTATATATATATATTTTTTTATAATATATACAAAAAATTTATTTATATTATTTTAATTTGTGTGGTGTGGGGTGGTGGTGTGTGTGGTGTGTGTTGGTGTGGGGCCCGTATGTATAAAATTATTATATATAACATATATATATGATAATATATATATTATTTTAAATATAATATATTATATATATTATAATATATATATATGCATATTAATGAAATTTTATTATATAAAATATTATATATATATATATATATATTATAATTATTTATACTTTATACAAAAATATATATATATATATATATTATAATATATATATAGGGTTGTGTGTTTGTGTGTGGGTGTGTGTGTGTGTGTTATTTTTATATTTATAAAAATCTTTTAAAAATTTAAAATATTTTTTAATATATAAAATCTATAATAATTATATTATTTAAATATTATATTTTATTATATTTTACATATATATATATAAAATTATTATATTTATTAATTATTATATTATATATAGAATATATATTATATATATAATAATTATTTATATTATGAAAATATATATATTAATATATAATTTTAATATATATTATATATATAATATATTTTATATATTTTAATATTGTGTGTTGTGTGTGTGTGGTGTTTGGTGTGTGTGTGTGAAACAAACACAAAAAGGGGGGACAAATACGAAAGGAAAACACCTTTAATATAAAAAAAAAAAAAAAAAAAAAAAAAAAAAAAAAAAAAAAAAAAAAAATATATAATATATAATTATAAAAAAAATTAATAAAAAAAATATTTATTATTATATATAATAAAAAATAAAAAAAATAAAAAAAAATAAATAATTTATATATTATATATATTATAAAAAAAAATATAAATTATATATATATTATATATACTACAAAATATATCATAGTGTGTGTGCGTGTGGGGTTTTGGTGTGTGGCATGTGTGTTTACTAATATATATATATAATATATATATATTAATATATATTATATATATTATATTATATATATATATATATATTATTATATTATAGGAATTATATATAAATATTTATATTTATTATTATATTATTATTTATATATAAAATATACAATTTATATATATTATATATATTATATATAAATATATATATATAATATTTTATATATTATAAAGGTCGTTTGTTTGTTTGCTTGATAAACGCCATTTATTCCACTACGGATCTGGGCCCTAGTTTTTATGAGGGGTCTATGGCAGTACCCCCTTACCTGTTTGAATCCTTCCAAATCAACGCGGTTCAGCGGCTACCATTATTTGCTACGGCGGCGACTTTCCACGACACCTACTTTGATTTCTCAAGGCGAATGTCTTTTTCTCGCCGTGAGAACGGGCTGGACCCAAATAGTCGGAGCGCGGCTTTTTTTACAGCGGGCCGCGGGGGGGAATGAAAGTGGGGACCAGAGGGTCGGAATCCAGGGCTCTATCCAGAGACTATCATGGCAGTAATATAGGTATATATATGGTGTTTTGGGGTTGTGTGTGTGTGTGTGTGGGTGTGGGTGTGGGGTGTTTTGGTGGTTTTTTTTTTTATTTCTATAATTTTTAAAAAATTAAGGGATAATAATATTTTTATATATAATATATATATATATATATATTATATATTTTAAAATTAAAATTAATTAATATTATATAATATTTTTATTATATATATATATAAATAAATATAATATATATTATATATTATATTATAATATTAATATATATTATATTTTTCCCTTTATAATTATTTATTTAAAATTTATATTTTTTATATATAATATAAAATAATATAAAAATACAAAATTTGTAGCTTGTGTGTGTGGGTGTGTTGTGGTGGGTGTGTGTGTGTATGGGGGGTGTGTGTGGTGTTTACATATATACCAACATAAATGTTATAATATAATTATATATATATATTAATATATAATATATATATATAAATATATATTTATAATTTATAATATGTATATTTATATATATTTTTTTTTATAAAATTCATATATATTATTAATATATATATTTATATATTATATATATATATATATATATTTTATATATATATAATATAAAACTATAAAAAAATTTGTGTGTTTGCACATATTTTGTATCTCCCCAATATATATTTTTAAAAATATTTGAGTAGTAATCCCATTGACATAAGCAAACATTCTTACCCAAATTCGACTTTGAATTTATGATTCTTTGCCCACGATAAACATCACATGGATTTTAACCCCCACGTAAAACCTAATCAAAAATTAATTAATAGGTCCAGTAACCTAAAAATGTAACTTGACCTGATTCCCAGTTATGATATTTCTGTTGGAGTGACTAAATAATCACCGACTAATGCAATGGTCGCTAAAACTTAAATTCCTTTAAAAAAGGGGGAAAATTTCCCGGGAAATTATTTGGCCAGCAAAAAAACATACTAGAATTTCTGTGCAACTTGTCGGGCAGTCTTTATCTAACCTGTTAAATTCACAAAAAATAAATTCCACTCCGTTCCCACATCGTTAAAATTAAATCTTTTTTTTCAAACTCCCACTCGTCCCTTTTATTAACAGTTTTTAACTGGAAATTTTTAAATTTTAAATTGAAAAACGGCGTCAGGAGAAGTAAAGGGAAAAGATCAGACTGAAAAACCCAATCAAATCAAATAATTAAAGGATGCTACAAAAATTGGTTATTTTTAACGAGCACCCTCCACTTTTAGAATTTGCTGCTCTGCCTACCGCTTTGCTGGGCAGGGGAAACGTGCAGAGTGAGAGATGATAGAGGAAAGATTGAAGGAAAAGAAAAGAAAAGGGGGGGAGAGAGAGAGGGGGGGGGGAAAAGGGATTTGAGGAGGGGGGGTTGGCGAGAGGGGCGTAGAGATTAAATGAGAAAAATGATAAATGAGAACAGAGGGAAGGATAAAAAGGTTAAAAAATTAATGAAAAAACTAGATTACAATGGGAGAAAAAATGAAAAAGCGAGAGGGAGAGGGGGTACGGATAACAAATTCATGGGAAAATTGTCACATAAACAAAAAGAAAAAAACAGAAAAGAGAAAAGCCCGGCGAAGAAGGATTTTGTGGTTGTTTGGGTATTTTTTTTGGTTTGGGTTTGGTGTGGGTGTGTGTGTGTGTGTGTGTGTTTTGTGGTGTTTTGGGGCGTACGTGGTGGTGTGGGGGTGAGTGTGAGAGTGCGTGTGATTTCCCTTTTTAAAATTCACTTTCTCGCCGTATGAACACGTCTATTGGGTATTTCACTTTTGTCTAAAATGGATACTGAAAGGGAAAGAAATTTATTTTTTTTTTTGCTTCAAGATTTTTTTATATTACCAAGGAAGACTTATATCCGCTTTTGTTTTGTTTTCATAATTCTTTTGATGGAAATGATTGCATATAGTTTTTGTGCCAGCACCTTTTTTAGTTTTTTTTCCTAGCCCCGTAAATGGGATTAGCATTTCCAGCACAATGATCCTCATCTATCAAAGCATCTGATTTTAAAAAGTCAAAAAAGATTTTCTGATAAATATCCCTGTACAAAAAAAATTCGAGTCATATCAGCCAAGGTCAAGTCCCTGAGATGCTCACCTTGTCTCTGAGGTGGAAACACTTAACTCGCTAGGTAACATGGGCAGTATACAAATGCGCCTTCATTCTAAATACTGCCGTTAACAGAAACATGTGGATGTTTTTGGGAAATCCAAACCCTATGATTATGCTAAAATCGAGAATAAAAAGTCGGTGAAATTTTAACGGCATTAATTTCCGGTAAAAAATTTCAAGTATTGTTACGTGTAACCTGGTGAGAATCGCAGTCCAGTGCCCTTCAGTCGATGGAAACTGCATCACACGTTGTTTTAATCAGTGAAGCAACCATTTCAATCCCCCCACAAAATTGGCTTGCTTTTTTTACTTTTTTTCCGGGGCCTTATTCAAAGTAATATTATAAAGAAAAAACGGCCGTTCGGTCTCTTTTGGTCCATTTAATCATAACTAAAAATCAGATAAAGGAAAAGATTCATGGATCTAAAAAAAAAAAAAAACGCATAAGCAGTTCCCGCTTTAGAATCTTTAAAGAAAATGACACTAATCAATTACATAAATTTGGGAGCCCTGGACAAAGATAGACAATACACCCGAGAAAGGAGCGCAAGTTGCGGTTCGCCGGACAAAAGCTGTGCCTTTATCTATGTTTGTGCATATATATATATAATACATAATATATATATATATATATATATAATATATATAATAATTATATATATATTATTATATAATAATAATATATATATATATTCCCTTTTATATATATTTATTAATATTAAAATTATATATTATTTTATAAAATAATATATAATTTTATATATATATATAATTTATATATAACTATATATAATATATATAAATATATTATATATTTTATATTTATTATATATATAATATATATATAAAATTAATTGTTTATATACAAAAAACCCTACATTAGACTACTTTATGCCCGAGTATGAGTATTTAATGTTTAAAGTTGGCACTGGCCTCTCCTTAATGGCACAGGAACCCTGTATCTCCTGCAAGTAAATCGTGTACTTAAATTAACTTTAAAAAAAATATACTTTGCACAAAAAAATTCTACTAAGGGGGAAACCAGCGATCTCTCCCTACACCTACCTTATGGCCCTTGCCTTTGGTGTTTGTTGGCCCGCCTTAGCATTTTTGACCCCGCCCCCCCCCCCTCTAAAAACATCCCGGATCTACCCCAAAGGGGGGTCATCAGACTAGGTAAATAGCGGCTCTTGTTTTAGGTCAACGAGGGTAAATTTGGTTCTTTGTTTGGTAACCCCGCGTTGAGAAGGAAAATTAAAATCTGGAGACATGGAGCCAGCATGTTAATCCCCGCATCAAATCCCCTTTTTATTGTTAGAGTTGTAAAATTTATAAAGCAGGGTAAAAAATCATGTTAAAATCAGGCTAGGCATCGGTGAAATATAATTTTCAAAAAATTTTTTTTTTTAACAAATATCAAATATCCAACCCCCCCCCCAAAACATTTAAAAAATTGACAAAATGAGAAAAAATATGAATTTCGCTAAAATTTTGCCCTTTACGAAACCCCAAAAATTTAAAAAAGGTTATATCGATTCAAAAAAAAAACTAGATTTTAGCCTGCTAAACCTAGTACAGTTTTTTTAAATTTGATATTTGAAAGTAAAATTTTTAAATCTGAACAAGTCTAGAGAAATTTTAAGGGGCTATGTTTTTTAAAAAAGTCAACGAGTAAAGCGACCAGAAAAAGAATATTATCGTTTTAAAAACCCCCCAAAGTGGGTTTTAAAGCTGTACTTTTTCCCTGTCTGTTTTGGCCCTGTACAAATAGGAAAACGAACTATTGTTGATACGGATTTTCCTGTTTTTGATGCCCCTTATGTTTTTTTGGCATAAAAACTGAATAAAAAAAAAAAACTCCAGTTAATATCTAAATAAAATATAAATAGCTATACCATACAGAAAAAGTATGCATTAAAAAACACACACACACACAACCACCACACAAACACACCCCACACCCACCACACCCACCACTCAATCTAAATGCGGTATGCTTTTACTCACTCACTCTCTCTCCCCCTTCCCTCTCACTCTCTCTCTCTCTCCTCTCTCTCTCCTCTTCTCCTCCTCTCCTCTCTTCCCCTCTCTTTCTCTCCCACTCCCCCTCCCCAGTTTAGAAATTCTTTTTTTACTGAAAATAAAAACTTTTATAGGCTTTACTAAAAAACAAAACGCTTACAATAAAACAAATTTCCCCGCACCCAAATAAAGTAGAAGCATCGGATGCAGGGAGTATGGCAACCGAAAGGGGAAAAGACATACATCATTTTTTTCGTAAAAAAAAAAAAAGTTTCGCACAACATATTTCATTGTTTCCCAGATTTTGCGAATCAGAAAAATACACAGTTGTCGGCAAAGTGGGGGAAGTGGCCTCTTTTGGCAAATGGCCCCCAAAACTTTTTTTGGGAAGGGATTGATATCATTATTTTTTGATATCCTTTATTCTTATTTTGATGCCGTTGATTTAAAATAGGTATTCTTTGACAAATGAGGATTTTAATTATTTTTGTTTTTATTTTAATTTTTTTCTTTTTTGTTATTATTTTCAAATTTTCATTATTATTATTATTTTTTTTATTTTTTTATTTTTATTAATTATTATTATTATTTATTATTATTATTTTATTTCATTATATTTTTATTTATTATTTTATTAAAATTTAAAAAAATTTTATCATTATTTTTTATTATCTTAAAATTTTTTTTCTATTTTATCATTATGATATTGATATGTATTATAATATAATATTTTCATCATTATTTTGTAATTTATAATTTTTTATGTTTTTTATCTTTTTTTTTTTTTATTTTTTATTTTTTATATTTTTTTTTATTATATTATTATTTTATATTTATTATTATTATTATTATTATTATTTAAATTTTATAATTATTATATTAAATTTTTATTTTTCATTTTATTTTTTATTACAATTTTTAAAATCATTGTAAAATCATTATAATTTTTAATTTTGTTATTTTCCCTATCAGAATTATCTTGATTTTATTTTAAAATTAAAGATATTTCTTAATAAAATTTTTCATCTATACTATTATATTATTATTATTAATAAATTGGCATGTAATTCTGTAATTCATTTCGGGGACCGAAAAGTGAGTTGAGCCGGGGGGGAACGTTTTTCTTCTTCTCTCTCCCCCCCCCCCCCTTTCTCTTTTTT
>NW_023647576.1:0-5000 GCF_015228065.2 Penaeus monodon
CCAAACCCTCCCGGGGGGCCCCCGGGGGCCCACCCCCCGTAAAAAGTCGGGGGGAAACCTACCCCTATAAGGAATATGTTTTTAGAAACTTCCTACCGACTAAAATTGTGTTTTTCTCGCTAATATCTGTCCTTCAACATGCCCCATGCCTAAAAAAGACCAGCCAAACCCCTTTGCAAATTTTTTTTCTGGGATGTGGGCGGACTTTTTACCTTTTTCATTTTATTTTAGAACATTAGAATATGAACTTTTTTTTAAATGGATTTAAAAAGGGGTTTTTTTTTCATTTTTTTTTTTTCTGTGACGAAAAAAAGAGGGGGAGGGAGTATGTATGTTAGGTAAAAAACACAAAAAAAATTCCTACAACCCCCCCCCCAAACCACACACACATACCACAGCTTCGTTTTATTCCCCCAAAAAAGCAATTTAAATGGCCGTAATGGATGTTTAATAGCAAAGGTTGGGGGGAAAAAACCTCAAAATCATTTAAACATTTCCCATTTGTTATGATTTCCTTGTGTGTGTGTGTGGTTTTTTGGGGTGTGTGTGTGGTGTTGTGTGTGTGTGTGTACTGTGGGGAAACCCCTTTCAGGTGAAAGCAATTCAGTCCTCAAAAAGGGTCAAGCCTTTTACTGTACATTTAAAACGGGTTACACCCTTCTGAAAAACCGGGGACGTCGAGTGCGTATTTCCTTTTGTAGTAAACAGTTTTCTCCAAGTAACAAAAATTGGGTTTTTTCTCGGACATTATTTTATACTTCGGACTTCGGGTAGAAAGAATGGAGAAACTCACCCTGCTCTTGCTCCAAGGGTGCTGTGTATGGGAGAGAGAAAAAGAGCGGGGAAAAAAAATTAGAAGGAAATTTTTAGTAAAATGACATAACCAAAACTCCTAAACCAAGTTTTTCTTCAGCTTTTTTATCTGAAAAAGAAATTCCTGGGAACGACTGACATTCTCTTAACTCTAATAAATAAAAATATTTTTTTTTTGTTATCAATGCCCAAAAAAAATGATTTACAAACGACAAAAGGGAAAACAGGGAAAACACTTTCTCTGTTTTTAATGTTGCAAAATTCTTTATATAACGGCCATCCTCTTCCCGCGCGCGCGCGCGCGCGTGTGTTGTTGTGTTTGGGTGTGTGTGGTATGTGTGGTGTGTGTGTGGTGTGTGTGGTTGTATGTTTGGGGTTTTGTTGTGGTTGTGTGTGTGGTTGTGTGTGTGTTTGTGTGTGTGTGTGCGTGTGTGTATGTGTGTTTTTTTCATTATGAGAACAATATGTTAATGTTTTTTTTTAAAAGAAAATCTTTGCTCACAAAATCCCTTTCCCTCACTTCCTCAACTGTCTCGTCCCCCTAAATTTTTTTTCCCCAAAAAGTACAATAGCCTCAAAAGAGCCCAGAGGCTGCACAGGAGTACATGCACCAAGAATTCATGAGTTCTTGCCCTGCCCAAGAGGGGCGTCATATCAAGGTAAAAGAAGCCAAACATAACCTAAAAGAGTTTAAAATCTTTTTTAAACTAAGCGAATGATTCAAAACCTTCCCGTATCTCATCAGTCATACCCCACTATGGGATACATAAAGGGGATTAAAACTATGGGTTACTATGAAATCTACTTTCCCCTTTTCCCAAACCGCAGTGGTTAAAACCCAAATTTTTTTTATTTTATTCATGAAAGATAAAATTGACTTTTTTAAAAAGGGGTAAAGTTTTCTTTCACTTTTGGGACAGCAGTTTCTCTCTTCTTTCGCTATACCTTTGACGAAATTTTCTGCATGCGACACCTTATAAAATTTACGAAAACACAACCACGCACATCCGTGGTTCGTGTGTCCAGCATATAATCCTCGACTCAGTGCTAGATAACTTTAACAAAATTTTTTGATCTTATACAAAAGCTTTGTCTGGGCAAGGGTGGGCCATGGGGTTTTGTAAAAATGAAAAGAAGATAAAACCCAACCACACCCATTCGGGGAGCCACGAAAACTCTCTTGTTCGGTTAGTTTTCTGCCCCTTATATCAAAACCAAAATCATTTTTCTCCTATTATTTTTGTTATTGGGGTCCCGCTCTTCTTAAATAATGCCCTCGTTCATTATTTTGCTGTATAGAAGTAGCATTAGTGATTATCGTAATTATTGTACTTTATAGTAACCACTTTTTTTTTACAGTATTATGGATATGTTATTATTTTATCATTAGCATTTTACGGCCAATTTAAAACTACTAATGTTTTCTCGAAATTTTTAAATTTAAAACGTCAATTCCTCGATGGCGAACATTAAAACGTTGAATATTTTAGCACAATATAAGGCAAAATAAACTTTAAAAACAAAAGATACGGGGGAAAAAATTTTAAAAAAAATAAGAATGAAAGTGAAGGGAAAGGGGAAAAGCTTTTAGTAAGAAAAATGGGGAAAAATTTTAAAGGCCCCCAATAATTCTGCAACGTTCTTTCCCCTCCCTTTTTTTTCCCCGAAAACCTCTTTAAAGCAATTTGCGATCGTCTGTATCCAAGCTTTATTGCTTCTATCTTGGTCGCTAAAGGCGTTTAATATAACAGTGCTTTATGATGATTACTCTTTTTATTAATATCATTTCCCTGATTTTATGAAGACTCTATAAAAGGGGTTCAGTGACATGCGATTTTGCAACATTTAAATTATTTGAATATATTTTTTTAATTCACAGATTTTTTCCATGCTTTTTTTTTTTTTTTTTTTTTTTTAAGGGAGAAATTAAATGGGATTCGCGATTTTTTTTTTGTTTTTCAGTTTTTAATACTCTACAATTCTCCTAATAATTAGTCATAAATAAGAGATAAAGCTTTTACTAAGGAACGCAAACAACAGAAAAAGTCGAGTGCGTGCACAAAACCCCAGGGGCTATTTACCTTGTAATTTCCCCACACACGTCCCTACATTATCTATTTTTAATGCATTTACGCAATTTGCGGGCTGTGTTTTTTTTATTTTAAAAGATAGACAATAGATAGATAGATAGAAATATTAGGGAGGTAGGGAGGTAGGGAAAGGGAGATAACAGATTTCAGATATAATTATACAGATGTTATAGAGTTAATTTTATATTTACATATTATATTATATATATATATATATATATATATATATAATATATATATATAACATTTTTATTATATTTTATAATATAAATATATATATTTTGCACTAAAAAAATCTATGCATATATATTTATATATTTATATATATATATATATATATATATAATATAATTATATTATAATATATATATATATTTATTTGTGGTGTGTGTGCGTGTGTGTGTGTGTGTGTGTGTATGCATTTTGCGTGTGCGGTGGGGGCCGCCGCGCGCGCGTGTGTGTGTGTGTGTGTGTGTGTGTGTGTGGTGTGTGTTGTTGTGTGTGCGTGCGTTTTGTTTTTGTGGTGTGTGTGTGTTTTGGGGTGTTGTGTGTGGGGTTTTTTTGGGTGTGTTTTGTTTGTGTTGTTGTGTATTTTTGTGTGTGCCCCAACTCCATATATATAAAATGATAGTAGACAGATAACTGATAGTAAAATTGGATATTGAAAACGTTTTTTAGCCAATATACCAAAAAAGCTTGACAAGCAAAAAATAAAGATAGATGGCTGAGCCTCCTGGACACAAGCTCTTTTTTAAGGAGGCATCTTATTGAAAGGGGAAATTAAAATGTTTTTTAAATTTTTTGACTCAGTCATTCCCGGGGGGGAGGGGGATTGGGGACGATACAAAAATAAAGATAAAAATATATAATCAGTATAATTAAAAAAAACAAAAATAAATGGGCTATGTTGTAAAATATAATGTTATTCATAAAAAAAAAAAAATACATTGCACAAATTATATCTTATACACAAAAAACAAACACATATAATACATCCTACAAAAAAACCACTTACAATATATTTAATACACGCAGAAACAAATATTTATACAAAAATAATATATATATATATATATAATATAATATATATATTATATACATAACATATATGCACATATATACTACACATGCAACACTTTATTGCTACATTACATATACATACCACTCTGTATAACACATACAACATATTAACATGCTTGCTAAAAAATCTAAATTGAAACATATACACTCCTTACCACATTATAAAATTTTAATACTTTATTAACTACTACATTTGCCTATTTTTTCCATTACACAACACAATTTTATAAATGTAACACTTTGTGCACAATATAAGCTTTTCTACGACCTTAAACCCCTGTTTCTACCTGTATATTAATTATACAAATTACTTTTTATATTTGCCCTACATCAAAAATTCACTCTGGCTTGTAATGAGGGTTTTTTAAACGTTTTCTTGAGTGACTTAGTGATGGAGCATTGTGGAAGTAGGGCAATTATTCCTAACTTACCCCGTGATATAAAACGGGCCCTTTGATTGGTTTGAATTCATAGTGCCCAAATGTAATTTTATCGCAGAGGTATCTTAAATCATTTCGTAACGGAAAATTTATTTTCGTAGATACTGATACATTTAAAAAGAAGAAAACCAAAATAGGTGTTTTCTTATTTTTTGTGTAAAAAAAATCCTATTTTATGGTCTATTCCCAAATCCAGCAATTTTCGGATTACTCTTTTGGGGGCAGTTAAAACGGCTTTTAAACGTGGTTTCACTGACAGCCCCCCAGTGTTGCGTATGTTAAGCGTTAAATTAATAAAATAGATGCTTTAGGGGCTTCATAGTGAAAAAATTCACGTGTATGGACAAATACCACCTGTTTATAATTTTTTTGACAATATGTTCATATAATTTTTCCCACGAAGTTTATCTCATCTTTACCCAAGAAATTTATTTCGGTTTTCCTTGCAAGGTTTACGTTCTAACACTCGGCAAAGTGTAGGGGGGAAACTTCTTTTTACGATTAAAGATAACATAAAGGGTTTTTAAAAATGTTTATCTTATTTTTTTTGAAAAAAACCAAATTTAAAGTGTTAATT
>NW_023647577.1:0-7174 GCF_015228065.2 Penaeus monodon
GCCGCGGCCACCCCCCCGGGGGCTCTTCACTTTTTTGGTAAACACCCTATCAGAACTCCCTTTTACTTAGATCCTGAATTTTGCTTTTTTCACCAATTGGGTAAGCATTATTCTGTCCCCCAATAAAAAGGGTTAAATGGGAAAGGAATATCACACCATTCGTGCCACACACGAGAAACAAAGGGGGACACGGTGATAAATACACAGTGACCTGTTACCCCGCGACCAGCGTTACACCACCCCAATGGGTAACCCCGGGGGATAAACTAATTCCCGTAAGGGTTTTAAAAACTTAATTACATATATCTTTTTTAAATTATTATTGAGTTATAAATTCTCTTCTACCCTTTCTAAGTGGAAATGAAAATTTAAATTCCCGCACGGACATCACAAAAAGTAAACCTTTTCGAAAATAAATATATGTATTTTCTTTGACTCTAAACTTCCCAAAATTTTAAAAGGTAAAACGTTTATCTCGCAATTTCATTCTTTTTTAAAAACTCCTTTTAATAGATGGATATGAAAGGGAAAAAGTAATATATTATATATATATATAATATATATATATATTATAATTATAAAATATATATATAAATTATTTAATGTATATTAATAAAAATAATATATATATTATTTTTATATATATTTTATATATATAAATCTTATATATTTAGGTATATGTCATTACATATAAACTATAACCCATTTTTTATATATACGTTGTGTGTGTGTGTTGGTTATTATATATTAATATATTATTTATATCTTATATTATAATATAATATATATTATTTTTACCTAATATATATATATATAATATATATTATATTATTTTATATAAAAATTTCATTATATACTACACACACACCACCCCCCCAAAACACACACACAACCCACACACACCCCACACACAACCCACACACACCACACCCACACAACCCCACCACCACACACACCCCCCCAAACCCCCACTCACCACACACACACATATAATGTTGTATATATTAATTATATATATATATTATATATTTTATAATGAATATATTAAAATTTTTAATTTAATCATATATATGATAAATATTTTTAATACAAAAAGGGTAACAATGAAATGACTCCCTTTCAAAATCAAGATGTATTAACCGTTTTCGATTTTTCTTCGTCAAAAATAAAAAGAATTACAGAGTGATATATATTTTATTATATAATTATATATTATATATATATAATATATATATTATTAAAGGATATAATCAACTGACTGACGAACCCTACGACTGTGACCTACTCTTTTGTTCGAAAACTGTTGCCGTTACTTTGAATAGTTTAATCTACTCGATTTATTGAAATATTCTCCGCGCGATTATGAAGCTTCCATAATTTACTTTTCTTTTGCTCAGTCCTCCATAACTACTTGCTTCCGCCCCCGGTTGGGTAGATACCACTTCTTGTATTCATGTACCACCCATGGCTTTGGAACCCCTATGGTGACGAATTTGCTCGATTTTCGCTGATAAGGGTACTGAAACCCGGCCTTTTCACAATGTTACTGTATCGCTCTGTGCGGGTATGCATATACAGCCTGTTAGGGTTGTCTTCGGGATGCTTTTGTCTCGTACATGTCTGTATCTTTCCCCCGGGTCTGGTGATTTTCCCTGTATTCCGAAGTACTGTTCATACCGGGGAAAGTCACTCGCTATCATCATACACTGCATTATATATTATATATATATATATATATATATATATATATATATATTATATTATTATATATATCTTTTAAAACATAATATATGTTATAATAATTATTATATTTTTATATAAAATTTAATTATTAATATATTATATGGGGGTGTGTGTGTGTGTGTGTTGTGGTGTTATATATATATTATATATATATATATAATTATATATAATATATATAATATTAATATATTTTATATATTATATTATTATTATATTATATTATTTTAAATTTTTATATTTAATACATTATGGGTGGTGTGGTGTATAATATAATATATAAAATATATTTATATAATAATATATATTTATATTGTTGTGTGTGGTATATTATATATATAAATATATTATATTTATATTATATATATTATAATATATTATATACATACATACTTACATATATATATATTATTTTATATATTATATATATATATATTATAACATAATAATAATATTTTTATATATATATATATATTATATTATTATATATATATAATTTTTTAAATATCCTTAAAATTTTATTATTATTTATATATATAATATAAAATTTATTATATATAAAAATATTATGCTTACTTATGTTAATACAATTTTATATATCATATATTATATTATATATATATATATATATATATATAATTAAATTCACGCATGTACCACACACACCACACACACACACACACTACACACACCACCCACCCCACACACAAACACACACAAAACACAAAAACACACACACAAAACACACACACACACACATACACACAACCCCCTACTGTGTGTGTGTGTATGTAATATAACTATAATATATATAATATATATATATATATTTTAATAATAGTATATAAAATAACATTATATATATATATAATATATATATATATAATAATATATAATTTGTATATATATATATATATTAAATATATATATATTATTAAAATATATATATTATAAGGGATTTCGAATACAGAAATTATTAAAATTAATTTTATATTTATATATAAAATATTCGAAGCAGATATATATATATATATATATATAATATATTAATATTTAAGAGATAGAGATAGATAGATTAATAATTTATACATATAGTATACCACACACATCACACACACCCCCACACCCCAAAAACACACAACACACACAACACACCACACACACACACACAACACACACACACACACACCACACACACATGAAAATATATATATATATATATATATTTATTATATTATATATATATATAAATAATATATATATATAATTTTTAAAATATATGTAATTTTATTTTATATATATATAATTTATATATATATATATATATAATATTTTAAAAGAGGAAAAAAACCCCACCACAACACACACACACACACACATATTGTGTATGGTTGGGTCCGAGAAATAATAAGAGAGAGACCCCAGAAGAGGAGAGAGAGAGGAGGAGAGAGAGAAGGACAGAGAGGAAGAAAAGACAGCAGGACAAGAGAGAGACAGAAGAAGAAGAGAGAGACAGACGACAGCAGAGCAGGAGGGGGAGAGGAAAAAGAGAAAGAATCCAAAAATAAGCAAACGTTAAAGAATTTCAAAGCCATCTTTCTCCGAATTGCTTTGCAATATCTGCTTTTCATCCCTTAACACTTGCAAAATACCCCTTGATCGGCGTGTGTTATTTGTCACAGGTGCTGTTAAGTGCAAGTCCTTTTAAAATCACCTCTTAGTCACGTAGTTCAAACTGTTACTTTTTCCCTTCAGTTAATCTTCGCATCGTGTACTTCTCGCAAAATGATTGCTTTGATGCAGTAACTGATTTTCGTGGTCTTTTTGTGTTTGCCCCAAATTAAAATTTACATAGTTATATTATAATTATATATTTATATATTTATTATATAATATAGATATATAATATTATATTGTGTGGGTGTGTGTGGGGGGTTTGTGTGGGGTGGGTATGTTTGCGGTGTGTGTTTGTGTGTGTGTGTATGTGTGTTGTGTTGTTGTGGGGTGTGTTTGCAATATTAAAAATTTTTTTTTTTATATATTATGGATTAAGGTGTGTGTGGTATATATAATATATATTTTTATAAATATATAATTATTGTGTGTTTTGGGTTTTTTGTGTTTTTGGTTTTGTGTGTGTGTGTGTGGTGATGTTGTGTGGTGTGTGTGGGGTGTGTGGGGTGTGTGTGTGTGTGTGTGTTGTGTTGGGGTTATACATGTACACACACACCCCCCACACACACACACACCACCACACACCACACCACCCACCCACACACACCACCCAAAAACCACAATATATATTATATATATATTAATTTATATATATTATATATTATATATAGACACAAAACACACCACACACACACACACCACCCACACACACACCACACACACACACACCCAACACACCAAAAAAACATACACACCACACACACCAAAACCCCACAAACACGCACACATACCACACACACACACACACCACCACAACACACAACACAACACACACACACACACATACATCAAATATTATATATAATATATATAATATATATAATTATATTGTTGGTTTTGTGGGGTTGTGGTGTGTGTGTGGGTGGTGTGTTTGTGTGTGTGTATATATAATTATATATATTATTATATATATATATAATATAATATAAATAATATACATATAATAATATTAAATATATATATATATACACATAATATTATATATATATTATAGTATATTATATATATATATTATATTTAAAATATTTATATTATTAAAGTATTTATATATAAAATATATTTTTATATAATATTATATAATAAATAAAATAAAATATATAAAAAATATATAAATTTTATAAAAAAAAATTTTTTTTTTTATATATATATATTTTTGTGTGTGTGGTATTGTGTGCCCCTATTGTATATATATATTTATAAAATAATATATATATAAAAAAATATTATAGAAAGAGGAGAGAGAGAGAGAGAGAGAGAGGGGAGAGAGAGAGAGAGAGAAAAGAGAAGGGGAGAGAAGAAAACAAGAAAAAGGAAAAGAGGAGAGAGGGAAAAGATAGGAGAGAGAGGGGTATTTTGTAAAATTGATGAGATTTTCAGCATTTCCAAACTCTCAAACATTTCTTTCTATATCTCGTTCATTTGGGGAGCGCCGGGGGGAATCGACATGGGAAAAATTGGGGGAATGGAAAAAATATAGTGTACAGTTTTTACAAAAAAAAAAAATTGTTGAATAAACGGGGGATGAAGTGTGATCGTATATGGATTTGATGATAATGTATTTGATATTGAAATTTTGTGTGGTGTTTTGTGTGTGTGTGTTTGGGGGTGTTTTGTTTTTGGGGTGTGTGTGTGTGTGTGTGTGTGGTGTGAGTGTGTGTTTTGTGTGTTTTTTTTGTATACCCTTTACACACACACCCACCCACACACCACACCACACAAACACACCCCCACACACACACACCAAACACACCACACCACACCAACACATATTAAAATATATATTATATTAATATAAAATAATATAATAGACACCCACCACACACAACAAACCACACCCCACACCACACCACCCCACCCCACACACCACCACACCCCCAACACCACACAACCCCCACACAACCCCCACACCACCTACACCACCCACCCCCCACCACACAAAACACCACACAACAAAAACACACACACACACACACACACACACCACACCACAAACCCAACACACACACACACAAAACAACATAATATATTATATATAATTTTATATATATATATATATATAATATATTTAAAAATATTTATATATATTGTTTTTGTGTGGGGTGTGTGAGTTGTGTTATATATATAATATAAAATATATAATGTTAAATATTATATAATATATATATTATTATATAATAATTATTATAATTATATAAATATTTTTTAATTTTTATTATTATATATATAATATAAAATATATATTATATAGTATTTAATATATTCTATAATATTTTAAAAAATCCTACATATATATATCTATTAAAAATTTATATATATTTTTATTATAAATATATATATGTTGTGTGTGGTGTGTATATGTGTGCATATATGTATATATATATAAATATATATTTTTATATATTATATATTATATATAATAAAAATTTGAAGAGGAGAAGGAAGAGAGAAAAAAAAAGAGAGAGAAAAGGAAAAAAAAGAAAGAAAGGAGGAAAAAAAGGGGGGGAGGGTTTCCCTAAATTGATGGTTTTACTTTCTCAAAACTCTCCCCCTTTCTTTCTTTCTCGTTCTGACCCCGGGGGGTTTACCGTGCAACTTGGTAATGGAAATATTGTCAGTTCCCCAAAAATAAAAATTTTTTGATAAAACGGGAGTATGTGATGTCGTGATGATATTTGATGTATTATGGGTAATATTAATATAAAAGAAATAGTGTGGGTGATGATAGTAACCGATAAGTTGTTAAAAACTACTACTCTTAATATAATTGATGTGATGAAAAATGTCTTGTAATCATTAAAATGAAAAATGAAATTGTGTTAATGATTAAACTTCTCTGATAAGTAAAGTTTAATGTTTAAATTTTAAAAAAAATTAATAAATAAAAATTTAATTAAAATTTTTTGTGATGGATGATGATAAATTTTGCTTAATTAAATAAAGATACAATAATAAAAAGTAATTGACTGTAATAAAAAATTAATTAATATAAATTCTTTTATTTTTTTTTATTTTATCATTATTATTATTAAATTTTATTTTTTATTATTTTTTAAACTTTAATTTTTAAAATTATTAAGGGGAGTGTAATGCTAAAACCCCTTTCTAATAATGTTTTTTCCCCTAATCAAAATTTTGGGAATAATAATGTTAATTTAATTAATATTTTTTCAAAAAAACTAAAAAATAATAAATATAATAATTTTAACCAACACCCCCTTAATAAATTATATGGTCTGATAAACCCCCAAAATGTAAAAATTTTAATTATTTAAATTTTTTTAATTAAAAAAATTCTAAATTATAATTAATTTTTTTTATTTTTTTTACTTTTTATGTGGATTTTAATAAATAATTTAATATTAAAATATTTAATTTTAAAAAAATAAAATAAAAATTTTAATAAAAATAATAATATTCATAATTTGATTATATAATAAAATATAAAAATTAAAAAAAATTAATAATAAAAAAATAATAAATGATATAATATAATAATTAATTTAAAAAATTATATTAAAAAATAAAGTTAATAATATAATAAACAATGAAAAATTAATTTAAAATTTTAATAAAAAAAAACAAAAATCCCCTGAACCCCAACCAAATTTTTTTGAAAAATTTTTTTTTTAAAAAAATTATTTTTTTTACTTTGGGTTTTTTTTTTTTTAAAAAAAAAAAAAAAAAAAAAAATAAAATAAAA
>NW_023647578.1:0-7173 GCF_015228065.2 Penaeus monodon
ATAATTTTAAAAATATATAAAATTTTATATATATTATTTAAAGTTTATATATTATATAAGTATTTTATATATTTTATATATTATATTTTAAAATTTTATTTATAATATAATATATTATATATAAATATATATTATATTATATATATATATATATATATATATATATATATATACATAATATACATACATATACATATATACATATATACATATATACATATACACATATATATACATATATATATATATAATATATATATACATATACATATACATATACATATATATTATATATATTATATGAATTATATATTATATATATATATATATATATTATTATATTATATATATATATATATATATATATATGTATAAAATATAAATAAATACATATATGTATGTATATATATATATATATTATATATATTATATATATTTTATATAAAATTATATATATTATATATATTATATATATTATATATATTATATATATTATATATATTATATATATATATATATATATATATATTATATATATATATATATATATATATATAATATATATATATGTTTGTTCAACAGCCATTCAGTCCACTGCAGGATCTAGGCCTCTCTCAATTATTATTGAGAGGTCATTTGGCAGTCCCCCGCGTGTAGTGGATGCCCTACTAATAAGCTCGGTTTGGCACTCTACTACTTGTGCCACCGCACATCTATATAGATATATTATATATATATATATATATATATATATATATAATATATCATATATATTATAATATATACATAACATATACATAATCCTATATAGCATCTACTCATTATTTTTGTAAATTTTTACATATATATACATATATATATACCTAGATATACCATTATATACATATATAATACATATTATATATATATATATATATCTATATATATATATATATCTAATATTATATATATATTTATTAAATCTTAGTACATTACTTTATTTGTGTGTGTGGTGGTGTGTGTGTGTGTGTGTGTGTGTGGTGTGTGTGTGTGTGTGTGTGGTGTGTGTGTGTGTGTGTGTGTGTGTGTGTGGTAATTTGTGTGTGTGTTTGGTCTGTCTGTCTCTGTCCTCTTGTCTCTGTCTCTGTCTGTTGTGTGGGTGCGTGCAAGCCTGTGTGCGGGCGAGCCTTTTGTGCACATGATCCCTGTGCACACAAGCCGGTGCATGTGCGAGCGTGCGTGTTGTGTGTGTTGTGTGTGTTGTGTGTGTTTGTATGTGTTGTGTGTGTGTGCATGTAAAAACTTGCATTTTTGTTTCAACAGTAATAGTAAGGTTTGGTCCTCTGGATTTTTTCACATGATCGAACATTGCTTTCCATGTCATTTCAGTTTTGTATATTTTGTTAATTTATTTATTATGATTTTTTTATAATTGTTTTATTATATTTTTTTTTGTAAAAAGCTACATTTTATTTGTTGCGCTCTTGTCCTGATGTAGGAGTGGAATCATAATTTATGAGGGAACATCTATGCATAATAGTGAATAGGTTAATAAATAGATTCGTGTGTCAATTGATTTTTTTTGGACCATGGCAGGACAATTCCTTAAACATTATGAGGGTCCCCTTAAAAATTATGAGGATGGTCAGTTACAATGCATATATAATCTAATACAGAACAATCATGTCTTTTATATGTCATTCCTAATTTAATATATATATCTATATTTAATGTATAACCATAGTACACAACCAACATATATCTTATAGCACATTGTATACACATGTTTAACTCAGAGGTCTGGAAAATTGGTGTTTTGTGAATGCTCTGCACGATAGATGGCGCAGAAGTGCGTAGCCACAATCTTTCTTGATTGTTGTGTAGTAGCATGAACCTGCAACCTAAGTTCAGTTAGTTCCCCAAGGTTTAATTCCACCATAATCCACAAGCCATGGCCATGCTCGTTGTACATGGGCTCCCCTCGTTCCTTGTGTGCTTACACAGCGCACACGTACTTAAGCCACAGAGTCCGAACTGAGACTCATCATTCCCTGATCCTTCATTTGACATGACAACAGCAACAGCATCACAAAAAAGGACTGCCCGTCCTTAGGCCACTGGTTAGCCTGCTGGCTTCCGCTGTTTATCTCCACTCACCTTCAGCACCCAACCCCTCACACTCTCAACATCACTCCATGAAGAGATATAGACCAGTCTAAGTAGTAGATGCCAACCTCTACTACAAGTGGCAATAAACCAATTTTTTACTAATTGGTTTAAAAAAAAAATCAACATTGATGTTATAATTTGTAATTATAGACTTTATATTGATCATACATTATTGACATGTAAAAGATTTTATTAGATGCCAGAAAATATTTTTGAAAATCGAAGAGAAAGTGTAAACAGGTGAAATCGGAAGTACTCATAATTGGCTCATTGGTGGTTAGTAGATATGGAACATCTATGTTATAAACAATTAATATATGAAACCAAAGTAGGCATGGGATGTATTTAACTTGCCATCCCTTGTGGCTTGGAGTAAACTGGTTACTTACTTATCATATATGTTCTTATTATCCAAAGCTTGTCTCTGCTGCCATTGGGCCTTCAATTCTTTTGACATTATATCTGCCCTCCAGCATAGTTGAAATTTTGTTACTGGTTATTAGTTTATGTTACCATATTACATGACAGGCCATAGATAGATATATATATATAAAAAAAAATGTGTGTGTGTTGTGTGTGGTGTGTTGTGTGTGTGTGTGTGTGTGGTGTGTAGTGTGCGGTGTGTGCGTGTGTGTGTGCGTGTTTGTGCGTGTTGTGTGCGTGTGTGGTTGTGTGTGGGTGTGAGTGGAGGAGAGTGTGTTTTTGTGTGTGAGTGCCCCCCCCCCTCTATATATATCTATATTATATATATATATATAGTATTGATCTTATATAATATATATCTATATATATATATAGATACATACATACATACATACATTACATACATACATACATACTACAGCATTATATATATATAGGATAGATAGATAGATAGATAGATAGATATCGATATGTAGACACACACAACACACACACACACAAACACACACACACCCACACACACACACACATACACACACACACACACACACACACACACACACACACACACACACACACACATTACACACCACAACAACCACACATAACACACATACACACACACAATTAATAAATCACTAAGAGAGTTGGCAAAATATGATCCAATTATTTCGTTGAGATGATATGTTTTTTTAAAAAAGCAACATAAAATACAGCAGCTAAGTTTTTCATTCTTTCAAATTGTGAAAATCTTATGTAATTGATGAAATAGTTTTTTGTTCAGTAAGAATGTAATGCCTTTTCAACATTTGAGTTAAGGAATTGTTCGAAAATGGGAATTTGTGGGCAAGTTATTTTCACACATTTTTGTTGAGTGGGAGTGAAGATGTTGGTGAGTGGTGTATGATGTGTGGTGAGCTTTTGAATGTTGAGGGAGTTGTTTTGAAATACTCCATAGCAGTCCAAGGCCTCCCCTATGTTTCCCACATATATAAAAAGTCCATATTCTCAACCTTTATTGCTCATTGATACTACTAGCATAAAAAAAAAAAAACAATGCTGTGTTGTTGACCTGGCCCCTAAAGTTTCCAGTTCATAATATATTTATAAAACCAAATCAAGACGTATTCTCCTATTTCTAGCTTATTAGTATTAGAAAGACTATTATCACTTGCTGCTTCAGACAACGCTGCAGTGCAGTGGGTAGGGGGGGCAGTAAAAATGCATTTTATTAAGCTTTATTTTTTGGCGAAATTCAGTCTGAACTCCTACAAGGAAAATAGTTTGTTGCCACTTTTCACTATATTTTGATCAAATTTTATTTGATTTTTTAACTTTCTTTCAACCTTAGCAGGGCGAACAGTCCTCTTATGCCTCTCGAAGTCCTGCTCAAGTGGGCTGTTTGGTTATTCTTGATAGAAATGGGCCTGGAATCAGTTAGTGAGCCTAGGTACATGTTTATTAATCAGTTTTCAACATTTTAAAGTAACAATTTTCAGTTTTAGCCAAAGTACAAAGTATAATTATGGAATTGTGATATAACCATAATTTTCTAAAAAGTTTATTGCCTGGTATTATTTTTTAAAATTACAAAATTTTGATTGGAAAGTAAAACTTATGCCAGTGCTATTTTTACCCAAGTCAGAGGGTTTATGTACTGTCCCCCTTTAGATTTTAGTATTTTTTACATACAATGGCTCCACATGTGCTAAGCCAAACAGTTTACCCTAGTGACTGTCCCTGATTTCCCCTTTCCTTGAAATTGGTGGGAAAAAATGTTTCTCTTTCTGGTACTATTTTGTTGACATTTTATCATTTTAATGATTATTAAATTTGGGTTTCAAAAAAAAATTCAAGAAAATAAAATAGTAAAATGGCTTCCAAAAAAAAGGAAATGGGAAACAGTCAGATAATAAGGCTGACAGCTGACTCCTTTTGGGGACCAAGCACTTTAGTTGGGTTAAAACTGCCTGATTGGGTTCATTAATGATAAAACAACATATATATTTTAAATATTATTATATTAAAATATATATTATATAATTTTATATATATATAACATCCACACATATATATTTTATATTTATATTATATTAAAATATATTAAAATATAATCACACATATATATATTATTATATTATAATATATAATAATTATAAAATATTATATATATAATTAATATATTTATATATATATTTATATATATATTATAAATTTTATAAATGCATACATATATGCAACTGAGGGGTCTGGTTGTTTTTGTGTGTGTTTTTTCATACATGTAAGAAGAGAGGGGGGGAAGGGGAGGGGAGAGGGAGAAGAGGAGAGAGGAGAGAGAAAAAGAGAGAGGGGGGGGAAGAGAGAGAGGGGAGGGTTTGGGAAAAGAGAGGGGGGGGGGTTGGAAAAGAGAAAGGGGGGAAGAAAAAAGGGGGGGGGAAAGAAAGAGAGGGGGGAAGAGATTGGAGAAGGGGGGAAGGGGGATTGAGAAGGGGGAAAGAGAGAGAGAGAGAGAGAGGAGAGAGAGAGAGGGAGAGAGAGAGAGAGAAAAGAGAGAGAGAGAGAGAGGAGAGGGGGAGGGAGGGAAGAGAGAGGAAAGAGAGAGGAGGGAGGGAAAAAAGAGAGAGAAAGAAGAGAGAGAGAGAGAGAGAGAGAGAGAGAGAAAAGGGGAGAGAAAGGAGAGAGAGTTGGGTTTGGTACAATAATACCTGCATTTAGTAATATCTATTACTTTTGAAGAGAGGGAGGAAGCGTGTTAGATATTTTCTCATTCTGTTGAAAAAAAAATTTCTAAGCCATTGACTGCAGGTGATGCTCATCACATTGCAGAAAATCCTAGATGCCAGGTGCCACTTTATTGTGCTATGAATTTTTGTTTTTGGTTTCTGGGCAGTATGGCATGTCATGTGACTAATTGAAGGACAGGATTTTGTTATTGTTTTTGTTGTTGTTTTAAAAAAGTTTCATCTGGAAATGTAAAATCAAATAATAACTTTTCATCATAAAATGCTGATTGTTGTCCCTTTCCCCTCTCTCTCTGATTCTTCCTTTTCCTTTTTCATATCATCTATCTTTTTTTCTGTCTCTTTTTTTCAGACGGCCCCATGAAAAAATATCAGTGAGGATTGGGGGCAGAAAAGGCATATGCCCCGGGGTGAAGGAGAGAAACCAGCCCCAGAGACTGCCTCAAGTCAAACCCAGAGCTAAATTCAAAAAATCCACGCATTGTCTTACGGCCATAACTGTAAGGATTTGTTCTCTCTCTCTGTCTGTCTGTCTATCTACTCTTCCTCCCCCTCTCCCTTTTTCCCCTCTCCTCCCCCAAAAAAAATTTTAAAAATATACAACCATTTCCCCTTCTGAGTTTTGAAGCCTCTTTTATGGGGAATATTAAAAGTTATATTTGAAATATGATTCATATTTGTGTTTTATGGTAAATGATAATAACAAAAATTAATGGAAAAAATTTTTTACTCCACCTTCTCGATGCGTGCATCAACAATTGTGGCCGTAAATTTTTTCAGAATTGCCAGTAGGGTTTGAAAAGGAACTTAGAAAATTTACAAGTCACGAACACATATGAAAAATAAAAGATCTTCATGACGTTTCCATAAAAGGTTTCCCTTTTGGGTTTTTTGTTTACTTATTGATTATTTTATATTATATTATATATATATATATATATATTATATATATTTTATATATATATATATATATATATATATATATATAAATTTTTGTGTGTGTGTGTGTGTGTGTGTATATATATTTAATTTTTATATTCTATATTATTTAATTTAATATAATTTTTCTATCTACTACCATCTATATATTTATTATATATATTATATTATATATATATATATTATATTATATATTTAGATAAGGGTAGATAGATAAAAATTTTATATTTTAAATTTTAAAATATAAATATGAATAAAATTATACACACACACACACACACACACCACATTTTATATATATTATAAATATATATAATATATATAATAATATATATTATTTAATATTTAAAATATAATAATATATAAAAATAATCAATAAATAAACAAAAGAACAAAAGGGAAAACCCTTTTTTGGAAAAGCTGAAATGATCTCTTACTTTCATTGTGTTTTTGTGATTTTAAATTTTTCTAAATTTCCGTTTTAAATTCCCTACTGGCAACTTCTAGAAGAAATTTACGGCCCCAAATTTTTGATGCACGCATCGAAAGCTTAGGAGTAAAAAATTTTCCTTAATTATTGTTATTTTAATTTACCATAAAAAACTTAAATTATAAACATATTACAAATCTTAAATTTTAATTTCCCTAAAAAAGGGTTTTAAACTCAGAATACACTGGTCTGTATATTTAAATTCTTTTGGGGGAAAGGGGAGGGAAAAAGGGGGAGGGGGGGGAAAAGTAGTGACAAAGACAGAGAGAGAACAAAACCTTACAGTTAGGCCTTAAGACAATGGTGGATTTTCCCGAATTTATCTCCCGCTTTGACTTGGGCGTCTCTGGGGCCTGAGTTGCCTCCTTTACCCGGTCGCATATGTCCCCTTATCTGCCCCCAATCCTCACTGATATTTTTTTTTCACTGGGG
>NW_023647579.1:0-7173 GCF_015228065.2 Penaeus monodon
CAAGTACCCTGCCCGCTACAAGTGCCAGGAAATGGGATCCTGCATAAGTCATGGTTAAACTTTTAATATCAGCAAGTTTTACAACAGTCACCATACTCATGGGATACAGGGCTTGACAATTTTTTTTACACTTCACTTGTTCATGTTCTTTGCCTTCATACCTGTAAACTACATATTGGAATACCGAATAATATGAATTAATTGCAACAACTAATCTGTTTTAGCAATGAATCACGCCAGCACCAATATCTGAACAAAAACTCACAACTGGATATATAAGTACAAACCACATTATGTCTTCACACACAAACTGTGCAATCTTCCATTAACTACAGAAATACTTCAGTTTGGCAGTATATCTGAGTGGTCTGCAGTGCCTGCATATTATAAATTTCTACAATACTCTTAACTTTGTACACTCTCTTGTTTCCTATTCATTTGGCAAACACATATAAAGCTATCTTGCATGCCTTGTCTCAAACCAGTTTTACTAGGAACAATTGTTGAGTCATAGATGAAAATGGATGTAAACTACCATCTGAGGTATGTATACATAATGAATATTCTCAAGCCAAACATCTTAGAACATATACGTGTTCAGATTTCATGTGCAACAGTAAATTGAGACCATATTCAGAAATATCTAAAATAGTTACCACATATACAGAGATGTGAATTACTAATATATTAATAGTTTGACAATATATTATATATATTATCTATTATGCAATGTGATATCAAAGAATATACAGATGAGGAGGGGTGTAATATCAGCAGATCAAATAGAGTTCTATCTGCATTCTTACACATCTAAAATTTAGAATTAAAATGTCTTATGAGAAATATGGACTTATAAGAACAAATATTATTTTTAAGATCATCAAGATACATCTAAAATATTGCATGACTTTAGTGATCAGTTAATATAATACTGAATCTGGTAAAATGATATATATAGATAAAGGTTTAAATAATCTGAAAATCTATTTTCAATAAATATCACCTGGTGAGCTCATGCAGTTGCCAACACATTATTTCTGATATATATTAATCAAACAGAGTGAAATATCCTGAAATGAAAGAAAAGCAACTGGGCAAAGAATGCTAATATTCCTTTAATGCAGACTAATCTAAATTCAAGCACATCAATTATATACATAAATGTTCTTTACAATCATTCCTTCACCCTTATCTACATCACACACAACACCAGCAAAAAGCATACAGTTATACCAGTCATTAACACTGAACCAGCAAGAAAATGCACCAGGATACACCACACATTCAAAACTTCCCACAGCCAACATCAACCTCCTTTCAGTACAGGGGACAAATCCTGAGCAAAAGCTGTCCTCAGTTAAAATTACATTGAGTAGCCAGGTGTGCACAAAGAGAGCTGTGATAAGGCCTTTAAAGCAGTTAATTCTCTTCGTTAATACACCTAATGTTAATACCTCAGGTATTTTTCACTGTAGCATGTCACCTAATGTAGGTCTCATAGGAACAGAATATAAAAAATGAAGATCTCTCTCCCTTTAAAAGATACATACTCTCACTATGCCATATACACACACTGAAAAATATATAATAGAGCATTACATGTCAGAAATTCAATTAGATCAAGGACATCTTAAAATTTCCGTAAATAAATTCTAGACATCCAAGGGCCAACCCAGAGTAGATTTTTTTGGCAGACATACAATATTGCTTTGTATCTGCCTAAAAAATACCACTTTAAAAAGCTATGATGAAGGGGAAAAATACATACGGGAAAAAAAGGTTAAAGGAAGTTCTAAAAAACAATACTATCAGTATCACTTTGTCTCATAGAACATGCAGTCTGGAATCTTTTTAGATCACTGCAGTTTTGCAAGGATCTTGTTAATGTTTTCCAGTGTGTTCAAGATGCTGTTAATCACTTCACATCACGAATTCACCTTGCAGCAGAAGCATCCATTCCCAAATTAGGGGACAGTACCGTCGACCTCCATACATGGTGGTCTGATGAATGTCAACAAGCTGTCAGAGCAAGGGGAAAGCTGCATTAAGGCAGTTGAAACGACCCCCCAGCATTGTAACCTTCATCAGTTAAAAAGACCCGAGCCAAGGCCAAGGCGCGTGCAAAAGGAGGCTAGATGACGTCGTGGAGACAGTATGTCTCCTCGTTTAAACTCTGGGCCCCTTGCATGGGTGTGGGACAAGGTGCTTAAGATTGCTGGAAGAGCACATCCATATCAAAACCTGCTCTGAAGATAGATGGCATAATCACCACAGACAAAAAGATATTGCTAATGAGCTACTAATCCATGGCAGAGATCTCCTCTGGAGCATCTTACACTGCTCGTTCTCCACTCTTCGTGCTAACGGGAACAACCCCAGTGTCGTTCTTCAGTGGGACTGCAGCAGACTTCCATAAAACTTGCCATTTTTGCGCAAGGAGATGGACTCTGCTTTGCAGCTCTACCATAAGACTGCCCCAGGAAGTGACGTATTCCATATAAAATGATATCTCACTTCCCGGGAGAGCTCCCAGAAGTTCCTGTTGGACTTATTCAATGGATCTATAAAAAAGGCCAGTGCCATCCACATGGAAAGAGGCTATAATCATTCCTGTTTCCTAACCTGGCAAGATACTTCCACCCCAGGAATTACAGACCAATTTCTCTCACCAGCTGCATCTGAAAGCTGATGGAGAAAATGTAAACTTCAGGTTGACATGGCTGCTAGAACAAGAAACGTGTTGACCCCATATCAATATGGCTTCAGAAAATGGAGATCGACCACAGATGCACTTGTGAGGATGGAAACTGCTATACAGAATTCCTTTGCACAGCGACGTCACATGTTAGCAGTCTTCTTTGACTTTGAAAATGCTTACGATACGACTTGGAAGCATGGCATCTCATGAAGCTGTATGACATTGGTTTAGAGGAGCATTACCTACCTTCATACAAGCTTCCTTGCTAACAGGAATTTAGAGTTCGGGTGGGAAACATTTCTCTACCTGGAAGCCCAGTTGGAAGGGTTCCCAAGGGAGTGTCTTAAGTGTGACCCTGTTTGCCATTGCTATAAATGACATTGTAAAAGTTGTTCCAAGTTCTGTCTCATGTAATCTGTATGTGGATACTTTACACTGTCTGCTTAGGAGGAAGCTTACAGGATGTGCAAGGACACATGCGGGCTGCAATAAATCGGGTTGTACAGTGGGCAACTATCATGGGTTCAAATTTTCCCCAAAGGAAGACCATGGCTATACATTTCCAAAAACGAGGAAAATTCCATCCTTCCTCTATTTAGGAGCAAATCCACTGCATTTGTCCAAGGGGTGAAGTACTTGGTCTAATTTTTGCTCAAGACTTACATGGTGCCTCAATCAACAGTTAAAAGTGAAGGCTACAAAGCGCTTAGTATTTTGGGGGTTTTTTCACATCAATCTTTGGGGTGCAGACCGCACAACGCTTCTACGGCTTTCCCGAGCGCTTTTCGTAGTAAGCTTGATTATGGCTGTGAGGTGTATTCTTCTGCAACTCCCACTGTTGGACTTGGTTCATAATGAAAGCTTTCAGAATCTGTACTGGGGCTTTCAGGTCTTCACCTGTGGAATCCCTGTATGCTGAGTGGAGAACCACCTCTTTCATTACCCGTGACTACATAAACCTGATTTACTACACGAGACTACAAAGGATTCCTGGATCTCCTACATCCAGATTGGTTTTCAACCCCCTTGAGGATAGCCGATCCTATGGTAGGAGAATGAGGAATCTTCTGAAAGATCTTAATCTGAGTCTCACTAAGTTCTGGCTGTTGGTTTTCCCCAATTCCCCCTGGACAAATAAATCGAGCCTGATTTGGTCGGAATTGGAAAGGGGAGAGATCAGAGCAGAAGTCAAGAGAAATTTCTTCAGCATATTTCAAAGTCCCAAAGGATCAGAGGCAATATATCAGATGTTCGAAATCTGAAATGGTGAGGGCTTTGCAGCAGTGGCAAAGGAAGACTGCATCTGGCACCCTTTTCTCTAGAAGCCTCGATCTTTACTGCGAGTTACATGCCATCCTTGCAGCATTTTAAGATACAGAGTCTTACGAACCATTCTATTGTGATATATTGTGACTCTCGTAGTGCCTTGTAAGCAATCAAAAGCTTAACTCATCACATCCAGTAGTAAGGGAGATTCAAGATTGGCTTGCACTGATGTCAAAATGAAAAAAATAACTCTGTGTTTGGGGGCCAGCGCATGTTGGTATCAGTGGAATGACGAGCTGGTCAAAGGCCAGGCAGCTGCTGCTCAGCCTTGTGGTGCTCGTTTTCCTCTCCACACACCCGACCTGAAACCCAGCATAAAGGGGTTGTCTTCCAATAAAAGGATGGAACAATGGAGGCATACCTCCAGAAACAAAATGCGAGAGTAAGATGACCTTGGCAGTTGGGTTGACTAGCACCCCCCCTAACCGAAAAGTGGAAGTTTTCATTCAAAACTAAGAATTGGGCACACAAGACTGACCCATGGGCCGATGATGGGTAAAAATGAAGCACTTTGTGAAGGATGCCAAGAGCCATTAACATCGCACATGTAGTGGAAAGATTTCAAAATTCTCAACCAAAACGTATGTACTTGTCTCCCCCATATACACTGAAATTTTTTTTGGGGGAGAATTGTGACATAGATCTCATTAGTTTCCATATGGAGACTAAAATTTTCAATAAATTTAATTATGCATAATGTTTATGCAATATTTTATATATTAAAACTAATATTTTATTTTTGATTTTTAATTTGTTTATTATTATTTGTAAGATATTTATTTCTAATTTCTTAAAGTTTTAAATATGTTAAAATTTCTATTTAACAAGCATTCGCCGCTATGACCCTTTGCTGTTGACGCGGCCGGGTAATTTTGAACAATCAGTCATCAATTCTCAGCACCTGTTCTACTGTCAGGCAGCATGGCTTCCCATCTACTGATCCCTCCCTGCATCGTGCTGGTTTTGACGGCAGCTTACCCAAGTCGGGGCCCGGGAACCGAGGACGGCTGGGTTTCGGCCCCCTTCTCCAGCCTGTCCGTGTTTTCCGCCTGTACACTTCCTTAACCTTAGACATGCACTCGGGTGGTGGACCATACCTGCCACAGTCCTTGCAGCACTGCTGGAAGGGATCAGAATCCGTCTGGGGGAGGATGTTTTCTCCGCCTCCCTCCGACACCGACTACGTCTGTGCCCTTCCTTACTGCAGCCCCAACACAACCTTGAAAAGTGCTCGGGGTCACCTTCCTCGTGCTATCTCTCCACTTTAGCCTTCCGGGTCCGGAGTCCCTGGGGGGGCTGAGCAGCTGCCCTAGCCACTGGTTCCTTCAGGAAGGGCCCCAACTCCAAGGCCCTCGCCAGCGCCACCTGCAGGTCCTCAGGGGGTGCCCGCTTGACGTAGATTTGCAGCTGCTGGTCCTTTCAAAGCGTCCCAAAAAAGAAATCGCGGCCAGGGCCACAATCATCTCATCCGCAGCCGCAGGGTACGACCTCCTTACCAGCGCCTCCACATCCTTGCCCCCGCTGGGACAGTGTCTCGCCACACTCACAGTCCCTTCTTCAAGTGGGCCCGATATACCTCGGCCTGGGGGTGGTGCCCGAAAAGGCGTTTCAAAGCCTCCGCCACGCTGGTAAAAGGCATGTTTTGGGAAAGGCGGCAGATGCCCAACACTTCCACTGCGGGCCCCTTAGCGCTGTTACCAGCTGCAGGGCGTTCTCTTCCTGGCTCCGCCCTGGGCAGATGCCAGCATTTCAATTGGGTGACATATGCCTCCCCGGCCACCTTCCCGTCGTACTCAGCTGGCTTACGCCTCATAGAATGTCTGGAGGCCAAGGGGCTGCAGGGGGGAGAACGCGTCCCGTGAACTAACACCCTGGGGGGGGGGGGAAGGGGTGAGGGGGACAACGAGGGGGGTTAACCGGGTCCGAGTTTGCCGCCACCTATACCAAGGGAGCGGGTTTCCCATGGTTCCCAGCCTTCTGCAGCGACCACTGGCTCCGACACGATGCTGCGAGGCCGGGGGTTTTCCCGCCACGGACCCCAGGCAGACCCCAGTAAATCTGACACTCTGGCATCTGTTGCCAGAACCTCGTCTGCCTTCTTTGCTTGCAACGTTACTACCTCTGATGCCGCCTTTCCGTCTTCACTTCCTCCCTCAGGCCCTGAACCTCGCCCTTCAGAGTCTGCACCTCCTCCATCAGTTCCTCTTCACGCTTTCAGGCCTTGTCGGTGTACTGCTGAGTTTCCTCTTCACGATGCAAATTGCTCTGTAGCACCTCAACAAGTTGGCAGAACTGTTTCCTCTGCCTTCCTTGCCTGCATCTCGACGAGATGGTGTCCTGCTCGCGTGCCCTAGGGGCCTGCTCTTCTGCCCTTTGTGCCATTTCCTCCCCCATACTGGCCAGCATGGCAGTGATCAGGTTCATCTGGAACCACTGTCACACTGCAGATACAGCTTATAACAGGTTCAACACAAAGTATATCAGTTCACAAGGGCACACCGAGGTCTTCACAGGAGCAGCACCCCAAATCCGTCTCCCTCTTGGCTTGTTCCTCCGCTCGTCCGCTCACAGCCAGTTGCGTCATGTTTGCCCAGGTCCCTTCTGTTACACATGCCCAGGTCATCCTTTTTTATGTTAAACCCTGTTTCGCACAGAGACAAAGACCCACTGGCATAGCATATAACAATATATATATTATTTTTAATAAATATATTATTTATTATATAAAATATATATATATATATATACATATATAGACACATTAATTTTATATACACATATACACATATAAAAACACACATTATATGTATGTGTTATTATATATATATGAACATAATATATATATAATATAATATAATATATATATATATATATATATATATATATATATATATATATATATATATTAATTTTATTATATAAAATATTCATGTGCGGTGCGTAGGTGTATCCATGCACACTCACCCCGTATGTGAGCACGCGTGCTGATTTACATAATTGGTTTAGGCACTCTCCTACCACGTCTCACTCCAGAGCATCACTGAAAACTAAAATTAAGTATTAGCTGTAACCACGGGGGCTCAAACATGAACCTACCGTAAAAAAAAAAAAAAAAAAAAAAAAAAAAAAAAAAAATATATATAATATAT
>NW_023647580.1:0-2500 GCF_015228065.2 Penaeus monodon
TTTTTTTTTTTTTTTCTAATTTTTTTTTTTCATTTTTTTTTTTTAAATTTTTAAATTTCATATGTATATATATATATATTATATTTTTATATATATATATATATATATATATATATATATATATATAAGACACACACCCACACACCACCACACACCCACTCTCTCACACCCACACACACATACATAGATATAGATTATATATAGATATATATATATATATATATATATATCATATATTATTTTCTTTAATTATACATATAAAACCTATTACATATATATATCATATATCATATATAACATATATATACATATATATACATATAAATATACAATATAACATATAATATACATATATATAATAAAAATATACATATATTCATATATATATGCATATATTTATTATACATTTAATTGTTATATGTATAATATATGTTTATATATATATATATATATATATATATATATATTAAAAGATACAAATAAATATAAAAATATTTATATATATGTATATTTTTATATATAAAAATATATAATTATATTAAATATTAAATAATATTTTTAATAAAATATTTGTGTGTGTGGTGGGTTTTATGGGTGTGGTGTGTTTGCATGTGTTTTCTTGTTTCTATATTTATACATATACATATGTATAATAATATATAATATATATAATATATAAAATAATAATATAAAATTAATATATATTTTTTAATATAATATATATATATTTTATATATATATATTATTTATATGTGTGTGTGTGGTGTGTGTGTGTGGTGTGTGTGTGTTGTTTGGTGTGTCTGTTGTCGTGTGATATAAAGTATAAAATGTGTATATATGTTTTTTTTTTCTCTATGCGTTCGTGAGTATGTATTTGGTGGTATTTTTTTTAAAGAAATGTATTTTAAACGAAACCTAAAAAACTCCCCCGAACAAACCTAACGCTACTTAACCTAACCAACCCAAACCTAACCCTAACCAAACCTAACAAACCCTAACCAAAACTTAACCTAACCTAATTTAACCAACCTAAACATAACGTAAACGAAAACCCAAACCAAACCCAAACCAAACCCAAACCTAACCCAAACCTATCCCAAACCTAACCCAAACCTACCCCTAACCCAACCCTAACCTAACCCTAACCTAACAATAACTTAACCCTAACCGAACCTAACCTAACCCTAATCTAACCCTAACTAAACAAAATCTAACCTAAACCAAAATTTTAAACCAAACCTTAAACCCAAACCCTTTAAACCCCTTAAACCAAACCTTAACTAACCTTAACCAAACCTTTAAACCTAATTTAAAACCTAATTTAAACCAAACCTAAACCAAACCCCAAAACCAAACCCCAAAACCCTAATACAAACCAAACCCCAAAACCTACCAAACCTAATCCAAACCCAACCCCAAACCTAACCCAAACCAAAACAAAACCTAACCAAATCTCCCCCAAACATAACCCAAACTAACAGAACCCTATCCTAACCAAACGAAAAACCAACCCAACCTAACTAAACCCAACCCAAACCAACCCAAACCAAAACCCAAACCTAACCTAAACATATCCAAAACCCTAACCAAAACCTAACTTACCCCAAACCTAACCATCCAAAACCAAACCCTAAACCCTATCCTAAACATACCCTAAACCTTTACTAAACATATCCTAACATATCCTAAACCAAACCCTTAACATAACATAAACCCAAAACCTAAGGTACCCCTTGTTTTTTCAAACGTAACGAACTATTATATTATTATATATATATATATAAATATTATATATATTATATATATACTATATATATACATAATTAATATATATATATATTTAATATATAATATTATATATATATATAAAATAGTGTGTTGTGTGTGTGTGTGTGTGTTATAGTTGTGTGTGTGTGTGTGTTATCTACTTATGTATATACGGGAAAATATTATATTTCACATGTTTATAGATCTAAACAAACACTTTTGCATGTGTTTTCCCTGTGTGTTTGTGTATCATTTTCTTGTAATATTACAATATATATATATATATAATTATATATATATATATATATATATATAAAATTTATTTATTTATATATATATATATATATATTATAATATAATATATAATAAAATTATATTATACACACATATCTCTCTTATATAGTTTGTGTGTATATGTATATATAATTATAAATATTTATAATATATATATATATATATATTTATATTATATATATATAATATTCTATATAGTGTTATATATAGTGTATATACATATATATATATAATATATATATATATTATATATGAAATTTTATATACACACACACATATTATAAAATATATATATAAAAATATATATATATATATATATATATATATATAATAAAAATTTTCGTATAAATGCATATATAATATTATATAATATAAATATATATATATTTTAAAATTTTAAAATTTTTTATATATATATATATAAGTTAGATAATGATAA
>NW_023647581.1:0-2500 GCF_015228065.2 Penaeus monodon
ATAAAAAATTTTCAAAAAAAAAATTATTTTATATTAAATTATATATTATAATTAATAAAAATATTATATAATATATATAATAATATATATAATTTTCCCTATATATAAAAATATTATATATATATATATATATTATAAATATTATATATAATATAAATATATATATATAAAAATATATCTAAAATCTAAATATTATCTACTATCTATTTATCATTATCTATTATCTATCATCATTATCTATCTATCTATTTATTATTAATATATATATATATATATATATTATATATATATATATATATATTATAATATACACACATCAATGTAACCACACCACAAACACACACATAACACATACATACTTGTTTTTGTGTGTGAAATATTTTTTTATAATATATATAATATATATATGATATATAATATATATTTTATATATATATAATATATATATACACAAACACACGAAAACCATATAAAATTATATTTTTTTTTTGTTTATATATAATATATATGCATATATATATATATATATAATATAATTTATATATTATAATATTATATTAAACCTGTTGTGTGTGTTTATGAAAAATTTATATAACATAAAATTACCTTATATAATTTATAATTTTTTATTCACACAAGCGCGTGTTTTTTTTCCTTTCCCCTCCTCCTATCCTCCGTTCCCTTTTTCTCCCCCCCCCCCCCCCCTCCCCTTCTCCCCTTCTCTTTCCTTTCCTCCCCCTCCTCCTTCCTTTTTTCCTCCTTCCCCTCTTCCCCCTTTCGGTAAATGGCAACTACCCGGGAAAAGACGGATGGAAAAATTTGCCAAATTCAAGAAACGCCCCGCTCTAGCATGGAAGGGGCAGGCTGGAGGGTGTATCAGGGGCACAACACAAAAAAACACACACGGAAAAAAAGGGGCACACAAGCAAACCACAAAAAACCCCACACAGACAATATACATGGTTTACATATATAGATATAAACAACATACACATCATCCAAAAAAGGGGTAACTCATTTTTTGAGCAGCGTGGACCTCTCCACCAATATGTTAGTTTTATATATATACAAAAATTATATGTATAGTTACTTTACACATATATTTTATCATATATATATACAACATTTTATATATATATTAATTATATATATATTTTAATTTTAATTATAAAATATATAATATATAATTATATATATATATTTATATATATAAACATATATTTTATGTGGGTGTTGTGTGATAAAATTAATTGTAAAAATATATAAAAATTTTAAATAGATATAATTGTATGCAATATATAGGTTTTTATAGGTATTATATTAACTATATAGAAGTTTACAATATAAATGTATATATCGTAAATAAAATATATATTATATAATATATATATATATAATATATATGTGTGTGTGTGTGTGTGTGTGTGTGTGTGTGTTGGTGTTTTTTGGTGTGTGGGTTGTGGGGTGGGGTGTGTGTGTGGTGTGTGTTGTTATCTGTCAATTATTATAGGGGAATAAAGGAAAAGAGGGGAAGGGGGGGGGAAAATTCATCATGATTTCCCCCTGCCTTTCCCTCCCCCCCCCACCCTTTCCCCTCTTTTCAGTTTTCCTCCTCTATCCCCCCCCTCCATTCCCCACCCCTTCTTCCACTTCTATTCTCCCCCCGTTCCTCCTTCCCCTTTTCGGAAAAATATTTTTAGGAAAAAGGAAAATTGTATTTTAATTTTTTAGGGGGTTTGGGGGGGGGGGAAGGCATTAAGGGGGGGGTTTTTTTTTGGGGGTTGGGGTTTTCCCGGGGTTTTTCCCCCGGGGAAGGGGGGGGAAAAAATTTTGGGGGGAGGGTTTTACCGGGGTTGAATGGAAAAATAAGGAAAAGGGGGGGGGGGGGGGGGGGAAAGTTTCCCCTGGAGTTTTCTAAAATAGCTTTTTCCACCCACCTTTTAAACCGGGGGGTTTTTTGTAAGGTTTCAAGTAGAAATTTATAAACCCCTTTTTTGTTTTTTATTCCTTTTTTTATAAATAAATTCCTAGGGGGTTTTTTCCCTTTTGGAAACAATGGGGGAACTAAATTTAAAAACGGGGATCCGCCCGGGGTTTTTTTTTCCCCCCCCCCTTTTTTTTCCCCTTTTTCCCCTTCCCCCCCTTCCCCCTTTTTCCCTTTTTCCCCTCTTCCTCTTTTTTCCCCCCCCTCCCCCTTTTTTTTTTTTTTTCCCCCCCTTTTCCCCCCCCTTTTTTTTCCCCCCCTTTTTTTTTTTTTTCCCCCTTTTTTTTTTTTTCCCCCCCCTTTTTCCTCTTCTTCTTTCCCCTCCCCTTTCCCCCTTCCTTTTTCCTCCTTCTTTTTTTCCTTTTTCTCTTTTTTCCCTTTCCTTCCTTTTCCCCCCCTCTTTTTTCTCTTTCTTATTTCTCTTTCTCTCTCCCTCTCTTTTCCCCCCCCTTTTTCCTCTCTCTCTCCTCTCTCTCCCTCTTCTCTTCTCTCCTTTCCCCTCTATTTTTCCCCCCC
>NW_023647583.1:10000-15000 GCF_015228065.2 Penaeus monodon
ATTGGAAGAGGAAAGACGATGAAGAAATGTTGAAAAAGGGAAAAGAAAGAAGAAGAACAAATGTTGAGTGAGAGAGGAAAAGGAAGAAATGTTGGAAGAGTAAATTCAAGAAGAAAAAGAAATGCTGGAAGAGGAGGAATAAACAATAAGAAATGTTGGCAGATGAAACAAAGGAAATATTAGAAGAGGAAATAGAAAGAAGAAAAAGAAGAAAGGATGGAAAAAGGAAATAAAAAGGAGAAGAAGAAAGGTTGGAAGAGGAAAGAAAAAGAAGAAGAAAAATGAAAGAGAAGAGAGAGAGAACAGAAAAATGCTGGAAAATGAAAAACAAATTAGAAGGAAAAAGAGGCAAAAAAGGAAGAATAAAAGACAAAAAAGGAAAATAAATATTGGAAAATGAAACACAAAGAAAAGACGATAGAAGGGGAAAGACAAAAACAGAATAAATGTTGGAAGAGGAGAGACTGGACTGGAAAGGGATATTTATGGTGAGATTAAAAGAACATTTTTCATAATTCTTTCTCTGCCTGTGGAAAGATGGACAAAGAGGCAGACAACCGAATAAAGTAACCAGAAATAATAACCAAAAAAATGGTGATCACGATGACTGATGATGATAATGATAATGGCAGCAACTGCGGTAATGATAATAATGATAATGATATTAATAATGGGAATAATATTAAAGATAATAATAAAAGGAATGATAATAACATTGATAATTGTAATAATGATAATGATAATAATAATTATATAGTCAAGATACTGATAATAAGTTTAATAATAACAATTATAATAACAATAATAATGATAATAACAATAATAATAATAATAATAATAATAATAATAATAATAATAATAGTAATAACAATAATAATAACAATAATAACAATAATAAAGACAATAATCGTAATAATAACAGCAACAAAAACAGCACAGGCAACGACAACAACACTAATAAAAGCAAAATTAAAACCATAAATTCCTCTCGCCCGACCATTGCTGGCTGGATCGGCAATCCTGTTGATAATATTAAACGCTAACTTTACATGCATTATTCAAAAACAATAATTATATATTATAGAAATTGCAGCTCGCTTCGACTCAGGTGATTGCAATTGTGATTCTATATGCAAAATAGCTGAACGGCCAAGCCTTTTTTATATCAATACCTAATTATCACTGTTATTTTCATCATTATCGGTATCATTAATTGTCATAGTGATTTTTGGCGTTAGTAGATTTTGTTATTTCGTTAGTACTGGTATTGCATTATTTTTTTGTAATTATTACTGTCAGTGTTACTGTCAATATCATAATCAACTCTATGGCATCTCTATCAATTTCATTAATGTTTACTCTCATTATCCAGTATCCTCCTCCCACTTAATTTTATTGTTACTTTTATTATGATTACCACTGTAGTTATCAAGCTGATGGATAATATCATTATTATTACTATCATCATAATTAGTTATTATCATAGCCATCAGATTTGGTAGTGTGATAACTATAGTAATAACTGTGGCTGGAGTAATAGTAATAGTGGTAAAAACACTACTGACATTAGTGGTAGTAGCAGTGGTAATAGCAGTAGTAATAATGGAAATGATAGTATTAATAGTAGCAGTTAATAGTACCAACTTATTTCAATTTACTTGCAGAGTGTTACTAAAGGACTGAGATTATTTTATAGGGGATGGGCGGAGTGCCCTGTGTCGGGAGTGAATTGATGATCTCTCTCGCTCTTTCTCTCTCTCTCTCTCTCTCTCTCTCTCTCTCTCTCTCTCTCTCTCTCTCTCTCTCTCTCGCTCTCTCTCTCTCTCTCTCTTCTCTCTCTTCCTCTCTCCTCTCCTCATCTCTTCTCCTCTCTCTCCTCTCTCTCTCTTCTCTCTCTCTCTCTCTTTTCTCTCTCTCTCTCTCTCCTCTCGCTCTCTCCTCTCTCTCTCTCTCTCTCTCTCTCTCTCTCTCTCTCTCTCTCTCTCTCTCTCTCTCTCTCTCTCTCTCTCTCCTCCTCCTTCTGTACATGGGTGTGCGTGTATAGATATATAAATAGATAAATAGACAAATAGTTAAAGAGAGAGATGGATAGATAGATACAGATAGATATATCTAAATTAACTGATAGATAGGTAAGTAGCAAGAGAGAGAAAAAACGAGAGTAAGACATGGATAGATGGATAGACGATGATAGGTAGATAGATTGATATGTAGCTATATAAATAGATAGGTAGATACAGATATATAAATAGAAACCGATAGATAAATGTACAGGCGGATAGATTGTGGGCCAGAATTTTGCACTCGCTTTACAAAAGCAGTGATTCTTGAGTGGCATGTCTGTTGGGCTGGAGTATGAGGTAGTCCCCCCCCCCCCCGCCTTCCTGCCCTCAGTGGATTTCGAGGGGTAAGGTCGATTACGATAGATAAAGAAAAATAACACTCTAAAACTTGAGGTAATGAAAGCGATACTCTTGTTTTTTTTCATATATATATATATATATATATATATATATATATATACATATATATATATATATATATATATATATATATATATATACACATATATCAGCTCATTCCCCCCAAGGGTTAGCCTTCCCTCCATCCTCCCCTCCGCCTTTGAAATTCTTAACTCCCCCCAAGAAGAGGGCGCCCCTGGGTAGAAAATCACTCATTTTCTTAAGTAAAAAGGAATGTCTGACCTTATCTGTTTCAGGCGAAATATTTTGGGAATGGAAATATAGGTATTTGAATTATCTAGCTTATAGAACCGTATTTAAAGTTGTAATCATCTTTACGAAATGAAAATAATGAAAATATTAATATGACATATGGTAAGATAGTCATCAGTTTGGCTATATCACATAAACAATTTCGAAAAAAAAAACAAATACGAATGTGTATATACACACATGTACATACACACACACACAAAATCCCTTTCTCGCTACTTATCTCTCTGTCTCTCCCTTTTTCATACTCTCTCTCTCTCTCTCTCTCTCTCTCTCTCTCTCTCTCTCTCTCTCTCTCTCTCTCTCTCTCTCTCTCTCTCTCTCTCTCTCTCTCTCTCTCTTCTCTCTCTCGCCCCCCACAATCTTTTTCTATTATCATTTTCCTTCAGTCTGGAAGAGGGGGGGAGGGAAGGACAGGAGGGGGAGGTGGACGCATCGTTAATCGATATTCATTAAGGCGATTCTAATTAGTCTCCGCTTTGTCGCTTCATTCATAAAACGATACCTATTGCGGTCATCGTATATTGGTAATTCCCTGTACTGCTCATTATGTCTCTTTCATCCGCGCTACCAGCTATGCGAGGAATGTATTGATGGATTGGTTATAGGAATACGGGAGGGGGAGGGGGGCAGACCCTGGTGAGGCGCCTCTCTTCTACCTATCTATCTCTCTCTATACACACACAACCAAATTTACATATATATATATATATATATATATATATATATATATATATGTATGTATATATATATATATATATATATATATATATATATATATATATATATATATATATATATTCTTCTTCTTCTTCGAGCTTTTCCCATTTAGTATGGGGTCGCTGCGGCGGATACGAACTTCTTCCAAGTCCTTCTGTCCTGAGTGTCAATCTCCTTTGCGCCAATGGCCTGCATATCTGCCTTGATGTTGTCCATCCACCGTTGCTTCGGACGTCCTCTTCCTCTTCCTCCCGGTGGTTCCAGAGTAAGCATTCTCTGTCCCACGTAATTCTCCTCTCTTCTCTTCACATGCCCATACCACCTCAATCTCGCTCTTCTGCTTCTCACCCCGACATTTGTTACTCCGTCCTCATTTCTTACCCTGTCTTTCATAGTAAGACCACACGCCCATCTACACATTTTCATCTCAACCACCTCCAATCTCTTCGTTAACTTTTTGGTTTGAGGGACTGTTTCTAACCCATACAGCATTGCTGGCTGGATCACGGTTTGGTGTATTTTTCCCTTCACTTTTATGGGTATCCTTTTGTCGCACATCACTCCAGACATTCTTTTCCAATTATTCCAGCCTGATTGGATCCTTCTGCTGATCTCCTTGTCGACACCTCCATCCGATTGTAGCAGACTACCAAGATACTTGAATTCTGTTACTTCTGGCAGCTGTTGGTCGTCCATCAGTACGCTCCCTCCTTGCCTTCCATTTAAACACATGTACTCTGTCTTTGCTCTTGACACTTTCATTCCTCTCTTCTCCAATCCACTGTGCCACCTCTCCAGGTCCACTTCCAGGTCTGCCTTCTCTTCGGAACAAAGTACTACATCATCAGCAAACATCATGCTCCATGGGGCCTCCTTCCTAATGTCGTCTGTCAGGGTATCCATGATGATCGCAAACACGAACGGGCTCAGTGCCGACCCCTGGTGCAACCCTACTTCCACCATGAACGGCTCTGTTGTCCCTGCCACGCACCTCACCACTGTCTCACTTTCCTTGTACATGTCTTGCACAACACGGATGTACTTCTCTGGGACGTTCTTCTTCCTCATACACCACAACATCTCCTCCCGTGGCACCCTGTCGTATGCTTTCTCCAGATCGATGAATACTCCATGCAGCTCTTTGTGACCTTCTCTGTATCTCTCCTGCACTTGCCTCAGCGCGAAAATGGCATCTGTAGTGGACTTCCCCTCCATGAATCCAAACTGCTCTTCACTGATGTTCACCACACCCCTTAGTCGGTGCTCAATCATACGTTCAAATAATTTCATACTGTGGCTCATGAGTTTTATGCCTCGGTGGTTACCACAGGCCATGATGTCACCTTTGTTCTTATAGATAGGGACGAGTATGCTCTTCCGCCACGACTCTGGGATCTTTTCTTCATCGAAAATCTTGTTGAGCATTGAGCACAGGATAGTTACTCCTTCTTCACCAAGGCACTTCCATGCTTCAATTGGCAAATTATCTGGTCCCACTGCTTTTCCATCCTTCATCTTCCTTAGCGCTCTTCTCACCTCATCGTC
>NW_023647583.1:22500-25000 GCF_015228065.2 Penaeus monodon
TGTTTTTCCCCCTTTTGATTTCTAAACTTGGTTTTTTTTCTCCCTTACCCAATTTTTGCTATTTTCGGGCCTTTTTTGTGGCCCTTTCCTTTCCCCTCCCCCTTTTTTTAAACCTTATCCTTTTCCCCCCCTTTATTATTATTACTTCCCTTTTTTATTATTATTCAAAATTGTTTTTGTGGTGGGGTTTTTGGGTTTTTGCTGTTGTCATCACTACTATGAGGATTATTGGGATTTTTCGTCATTATTGTAATATGGTAGTAGTAAATAGCATTTTTCATTATTATCCCTTCATCTTCATTATTATCATCATCACTTTTGCTATGATCATCATTATTATTTCTATCTTCATCATTATTATCATTATCATTTTTATCCTCATCTTCATTATTATCATTATTGTTATCATTTTTTTTATTTTTTATTAAACATTATTATCATTATCACCATCATCTTATGAATATTGTTTTAAAATTTTCAAAATATTATCATTATTAAAAGTTATTAAATTTTTTTTACCAAATTTTCATTATCATTATCATTATTATTAAATTTCCTAAAAACTATTACTTTTCAAATTGGTATCGTTATCATCACATAAATTCCTTATTAAACCCGCATGTTTTGCTACCAATACAAAAATTAAACTATCGTCATATTACCAAATATTCATATCACCTCATTTTATCACCACATTCTGAATCCACCCTTTTCCCCCTCCATGCCCCCCCTCTTTCCGTGGTTTTCCCCCCTTCCCCTGTTTCCCCCCCGGCAAAAGAAACGCGCGGATGGCGTAAAGGGGCCCGCCGACCGCGCGGCGCCACGAGCATGGGATTCGTGCGGCAAAATTTGGGGAACCGGGGAAAAAAATGGGGTGCTGTTGTTGTTTTTTTCGTTTTTTTGTGGGGTGTTTTGGGGTGGGGGTGTGTTGTGTGTTGTGTGTTTGGTGTGTTTTGTGTGTTTTGTGTTTGGGGTGTGTGTGTGGGTGGTGTTTGTGTTTGGGGGTGCGTAGTGGGGTGTGTGTGTGTGTTTTACTAAAAATTTTCATAAAAACTTGCAATTTTTCGCAAACCGTACACTGCCATCGCCAAACCCCCCGTCCTGGCTGTGCCCCTCTGCCCCAAAAACCCCCCGCTTCATAGCGTCCCACGGCCCGTTTCCTCTCCGTTAATTTTTTCCCCAAAACCCCCCCCCCTCCCCCCACCCCCCCTTTACGAAAAAACAAAAATGAATATATCCCCCCACAAACTAAGCGGCTTTTATTTTTTCCAAAATTTAAAACCCTTTGAAATTTTTAAATTTTGGGGGGGCCCCGAACTTTTAAACGTTTGGGGTTTTTTATTTGAATTTTAAGTTATTAACTTTTTTTTTCTTACTAGATAAAATTTTTACTGATTGACAAATTTTGGGTAAAGATGACTAGCTATTTTTTAAGTTCTGATTAAATTTTAAATTTGAAAAAGTGCGAAGGGTTAAACGAGGGCTACCCCTTTTTTTTGTTTTTTTTCACCATCCCTTTGGATTTTTTGGGATAACTTCATTGGCCTATCAGGGGGTTTTTTTTGGGCAGTTTTTTTTTTTAAAACTGTTTTCGTCCCTTTTCCCTTTGTTTTATTTTTTTTTTCCCCTCTCTCTCTCTTTTCTCTTTTTTTCTCTGCTTATCTGTATTCGTTTCTGTGTCCCGTTGTTTTGTATATGTTGTGTAAAATTTTAAAATTTTAAAATATATATTATATAATTTTATAAAATTATTATTATATATTTTAAAGTATGTATGTATGTATATATTATATATATTTTTTTTTTATTAATATATATTTTAAAATATATTATATATTATTTAATAATGTGTATATATACAGTAAAACTATTTTTCCCTCTTTCATATATATTTTACATTATATTTTTTTTTTTTAATTATATATTTATGAAATGTTTTGCAAAATTTTTTGTAAAAAATAATAATTTAATTAACCATTTATAATAATATAATAATAAAAAATTTATAAGATAAAAATAGTAAAATAATATTTAAAAATAATAATAATTTAATATTAAAAATATTAAAAAAATAAAAAATAATAATAATAACAATAAAAATTAAAATAATGAAAAATAATAAAAAATATAACGTGTATACTTTTTAAAATATAATAAATGTTTATATAAAAAAATTAAATTTGATGGGAAAAATATTATATATATATATAATATATATATATATTTTATATTTTTATATATTATAATTTTCTATTTAAAATATTATATATTTTAAAATTTCATGTATATACATATACTACTACTAAATCTAAACTAATGAAATAATAAAAATAATAATAAATGTAATGGGTAATGAATATATATTATTTTAAAATATATTTTATAATATATATATATAGATATAAATATAAAATTTATATATATATTTATATATAATATATATATAATTTTGTTTTATATATATATAAAAATTATAAAATATATATATATATATATTTAA
>NW_023647585.1:0-7171 GCF_015228065.2 Penaeus monodon
TAAAAATAAATTTAAAAAATTAAAACTTCCCAGAAAAATATTAGTCTTTTAAAAAATTTTTAAATTTGGGGGGTTTATTGTTTTTAAAGGGGATTTTTTTAATTTTAAATAAAAATTTTTTAATTTTAACATTTTAATATTTTTTTTGTTTTAAGTTTTTTTTTTTTTTTAAAACTTTTGAAAATTTTTAATTTCCCTTTTTAAACTTTTTAAAAAAGTAGGGGGGGAAAAATTGGGGGGCAGATAATTTTAAATAATCAATGAATCACCCCCTTTCCCCCCCCGGAAGGTTATTTCACGGCACGCGTTCTCCCCCCCTGCAGCCCCTGGGCCCTCCAACATTTTTGGGGGGCGTAAGCCAGTGGTACGAGGGGAAAGGGTGGCCTGGGAGGCAATGTCGCCCAATTTGAATGCTGGCATCGGGCCCAGGGCTGGACCAGGAAGAAAAGGGCCCTGCAGCTGGAAACAGTGCAAAGGGGGCCCCGGGGGGGAAGTTTGGGGCAACGCGCCTCCCAACACCTCTTACACCAGCGTGGCAGAGGTTTGAAACGCCGTTTCGGGCACCCCCACCAGGCTGGGGTATATCGGGCCCCTTAAAAGAAGCGAACTCGTAAGTAGGGCGAGACACTGTCCCGCTGGGCGAATGTGGAGGCGCTGGTAAGGGGTCGTACCCTGCGGCTGCGGAAAGATAATTTGGTCCCCCCGCGATTCTTTGTTGACGCTTTGAGGCCCAGCAGCTGCAAATCTACTCAAGCGGACACCCTAAATTTCCGTAGGTGGGTGGCGGGGGCCCTTTGGGGAGTCGAGGCCTTCCTGAAGGAACCAGGGGCCCTAGGCCAGCTGCTCAGCCCCGCCATGATTTTCCGGGGCCAGAAGGCTAAAGTGGAAAAGGTAGCTTTGAGGAAGGGAGCCGAGCTTTCCAAGGCTTTGTTGGGGCTGCGGTGAGGAAGGGCACAGAAGTAGTCGGTGGGGAGGGAGGGGAGAAACATCCTCTCAACCAGACGGTTTCTGACCCTTCCAGCAGTGCTAAAGGGATGTGGCAGGTATGGTCACCACCCAAGTGCATGTCTAAGGCAAAGGAAGTGGTACGGGGGAGGAAAACTGGGAAAGGTAGAAGGGGGCCCGAAACCCAGCCGTCTCGTTCCCAGGCCCCGATTTGGGGTAAGCTGCCGTCGAACCAGACGTGCAGGTGGGGCTAAATAGAGGGGAAGCCATGCCGCCTGACAGTGACACGGGGGTGGAAGACCCTAGTGGGGGCCTGATATGTTGGCCACTATGCAAATTCCGTTGCCCACAGAGACTTTTGTTGTCACGGGGGCATTGTATGCAGCTCAAGGGGCCAGTGGGGCTCGTTTTGGCGTGGGCCAGCATGGTGCAGCGGCTCCGGTGTATGGGGCCGATCTGGACGACATGCTTGCGGGCCTTGACTTCTGATGCAGAGTAGCGTGTTCGCCCTTTGGGAGGGAAGCTGGTGGGGGTGCATGGTGAAGATGCGCCCTTGTTCCAGGGGTTGGCTGTGCAGAGGTATTTACAGCTGAGCGACTGCACCGCCCCCAGGACAGAGTCTGAACCCGGGTGTCGATGTAAAGAGTGATGGTGGAGTAAAAGGGGCCCCTGGAGCCCATCCAAAACCTGCAGTGGCTGATGGCGTGCGGTTGGGCGGAGCCTTGTTGGCCCAGGGGAGGGGGTTAGTTACAGTTTTGGTACCCAAAATTCTCCGATAAGGCCCAGAAGGTGCCACTGGTGCAAACTGGGCACTTGTGGGGAAAGTGGAGCCCCCCAGAAGATCGTCGGGGAGCGAGGAGTTGGGTTGGGTGGGGGGGCCTTTCCCTGATTCCTCGAGGACTTGGGCCCCGGAGCGCCGCAACCGAGGGAAGCACAGACAGAGAAGATGGCCCACCCTGTCTCATTGCAATGTGTTTAGCAGGGGTGACTTGGCCCTGGGCCGCACAGGTTTGGGAAAGCACCCATAACACCGGAAGATTTTGCCCATAAAGAGCCCCCCCCGACGTATTGCCCAACCGGGCAAAAAGGGAAGCAGGCACTTTCAATGAGTGGCGGGCACAGGGGTGTTTAAACGGTCAGCAGCCAGGGTCTCAGCGGTAGTCCTGGTGAAAAAAAAAGGAGGGCACAAACGCTTCTGTGGGGCCCTTTCCGGGGAAATAAATGACATGACTATCAAGGACCATACCTTTCCCGAGAATTGATGACACCTAATGCATTGGTGGAGACCAGGGGTTTCTCCACACTCGACCGAATTGGGTTTTTCACCAGGGGGAGATGGCAAAAGAGGACAAGCCAAAGACTGCCTTTTCCTTGGGGAAAGGGCCTGTGGCAATTTCAACGTATGCCCTTTGGTCTCGCTGCCCCTGTTGTTTCGAGCGTCGATGGAGAGGGTATTGGATGGCCTGCAGTGGAAGACGGCCTTGTTAATTTGAGACGCTGTCTTGGGAGATTCGAGGAGGAGCGGGAGCGGCTGGGGGAAGTAAAAGTGGTTGGGGAAAGGGCCCAAACCCTCAAACTCAGCCCAAAAAATGCTCAGTTCAGCGGGGGTGCCATTTCGGGGGCATGTTTTTTCCAAGCGGTGCGACAGAAGGTGGGGTGGTGGAGAAGTGGCCAGTTCCCCCCAAATGTGGCGGAAGTCAGGAGCTCCCGGGCCGTGCAATACTCCCCGCCGCTTTGTACAGGATTCGCCAGTGTAGGGGGCTCCTCTCCACCGACTTAACGAAAAGGGGGTGTTTCCAGTGGGACGAGGTTGTCAGTCTGCTTTGAAACCTGAAGAAGGCCCTGGTGGAACACCGGTTTGCCCATCCGGCCCCGAAGCCCCCTTACGTTGGACACTGACCTAGGGGGAAAGCATGGGGGAGTTTTGTCACAGATGAAGGAGGGAAGGAAATATGTCGGGCCTACTACAGTGCCAAGTTAAAGAGGTTGAACGCAACTATTGTGTGACAAGGAAAAAGTTGCTGGCGGTAGTGAAAATCTCGAGCACTTTTACCCATACCCTATGGAGCCCAGTTCACCATCCGGCGACCCTGCTGCCCTACGTGGTTGAAGTCGCTGAAGGTAGCAGAGGGTAGCTGGCAAAGGGGGTTTGGGGGCCTTTAACAGTACAACTACACATCGTTTACCGCCCGGTCGTGTCCATTTTCAATATGCAGCCTGAGTCACGCCCATGTGAGGCTAGTTTTCACCTGCGTCCAAAAAAAAGGGGCTCTGTCCTGTGTGCCTCCGTTGCAGGTGCCGGAATGCACCACTAAAGGGGGTGATGAGTGGGTAAGGCACAACGTGAGGACTCTGCCTTCTCCCATTTTCCGGTGGGTTGAGGCTTCCCGTGGGCGCCCCCTTGGGGAAACCGTGGCTGCGGGGAGCCACCCAAAAAAGTGTCTGGTGGGCAGTGGGAACCATTTCAGTGGATCAAAGCGGGTTTTTTGTGAAGCGTGGGTGCAGTGAGTGAAGTGGACATGATTGTGGGTATTGTAGTACCCCGAGCCATGCGTGCTGAGTTTAGGGAATTTCATGTGGCGTTTTCCGGGCCACTTGGGCGAGAAAAGCCCTGAGCCGTCTCCGTCAAAGTTTACTGGTGGGATGGAAGGACGTGTCTGATGGGGTAGAGCAGTGTGTGGCAGTGCAAAGAAGGGCCCCGCTAGAAAGAACCGTGCCCCGTTACAGGTGTACTGTGTGTATGCCACAAGGAAACCGATACATCTGTGTGGTAATGGACTATTTTTCAAAGTGGCCTTAGGGAATGCATACCCAAACCCCGGGCCGAGACCGTGTGGCGTGTTAGGAAAGAGTTCTTTCCCGTTTGGTTCCCTTTGAAATGCACTTGACCAAGGCCGTGAGTTTGAGTACGAGTGTTCCGGAGTGTTGCGAGTGTTAGGGGTGCGAAGAAGGGCGACATCCCCCCATCCCTGGAGCGTTTAACCCCTACCCCGCTCAACATTACCAAATATTGCAGGGAAAGTCGGAAAACTGGGACGTCAAGCTGCCCCCATGCCATGGCCTACCGGTCGCGTGCATGAGGTAACAGGCTTTACAACCCGCCCACTCATGTTTGGCGTGAGTCAGGCTACCAGTGGATTTGGCCATAGGCGGCCACCCGACGTGAACTTGCCAACTGTCACTCCCTATGCAGTGGCACTGCAGGAGAACCTGGCGGAGGTGCACCGGAAGTGCGTGGGAAGCAAGGGACCCGGCCCTGCCATGATTAGACCCATCCGGCCTGAGGGAAGGAGGTACAAAAATAGGGACGAGGGGGCGCATAACCCGCGTCGGAAGCGAGGGGTCTCGCCCAAGTACGAGCCCCTGGGGGGGGCCAACACAGTGGGAGAGCCCCCTCGGGTGCACCCATCGAATTCGCAGAGGGCGAAAAGGAAACCCTCTGTTGTCCACGTGGACCGGCTGTGCCGTTTCCCGGGCCAGGAAGCTACTCCTGGGGCGATTGTGAAAAGAAAACGTTAGCCCTAGTAGCGGGGATGAGGGCGTGGGGAGACGCTGACCCGGATGGGAGGCATTTGGCGGTGAGGGGGATGCAACGACGTCAGTGGGGACCATGGGCCAGGTTTAGGACAGGAGATACCCATCTGGGTTTCCCCGCCAATCTACCCCCGCCCAACCTCCCCCAGAGCGACCCCGCAGAGGAAGAAAGCCGGCTGGAGAAGATTTTTGTGTTTAATTATATATATATATATATATATTAATATATAATATTATATATATATATAAATTTTTATAATTTTTTTCATTTTTTTACATTTGTATATATACATAAATATTTATATTATATATATATATATATATATATATATATATATATATATATATATATTATATTATATAATTTTATAAATACGTTTCTCTGTATACAGAAAGCCCACAAATAAAGATGATTAACCATAGTACTCCGCCCCAGCAACAAAAAGAAATCTGGGGTTGGATCGGGTTTTTCCTAGAGCATGAGGACTGCAGCCCTGAATTTTTGAGGATGAGGTTTCCCATATAATTAGTTCTTTATGAAACCAAGTATCCTAGAGGTTCCTGTTAAAAACTCAGAAAAGAAGGGGGAGAGCATACTTGTAAAAACAGACCCCCGCACCCTCTTCAATAATTGTCACTTTTTACCGTCATGTAACATTTCCCAGGCGATAAGCAGTACTTCGGCAAAAAAGTGAGAATCGCAAGAAACACCCGGGGAAAAGATACATGACTTAATACGTGAAAAAAGCACCCCGAAAGAAACCCCTTGTAGTGTTGTATATCGCCATCCCCTGCAGCGGGTGATACGATATTTTGGGGGGAAAAGGCCGGGGTTTTCCCGCCCGGGACAGCAAAACACCCGAGCTGACATCCGTCACCACAAAAAATTTCCCAAATGCCATGGTGGTAATTAGATGAAGCGGAATCTCCCAAAAAGGGAAAAGGACGCTGTAATAGTCCATGAAGGACGGAACAAACTAAAAAAAAAAATTTTATGGAAGCAGATACTTTCGCGACGGAGAGTAATGTCAAAAAACGGCATGGGGCGGGTTTTCAGATTACCCAAGGCACAGCAAAAATCCACGAGCAACGAATAGGAGGTCACCCGTCAGGTATTTTGTCAGCCACGCCGTAAAATATTCTCTAGTAATTTTTGGATTTTTGACGAAAAACGCATTTTGAAACCGGTCAAATACATCTCTTGTATTGTGAAAATATTTTCTCATTTATTTCCCTTTTCTACATTTGGGAATAGAATAAAAGGGTTTATATATATATATAGGGATATATGTATGTAGTATATATATATATATATATTTTTATAATATATATTTATTAAAAATAATTATAATTATATTAATATATATACATACATAACCCACACACACACACAACACACATTAAAATTAAATATTTTAATAATATATATATATATATTTTAAAAATATATATATGTGTGGGGGGTGTGTGGTGTGTGTGTGTGTGTGGTGTGGGGGTGTGTGGGGGTGTGTGTGTGTGTGTGTGTGCTTAGGGATGGATTTCTGCATGCATGTACAAAAATATAATATATATATATATAATATAAAATAATATATATAATATATTATAATTTTATATTATATATACACACACACACACACCACACAAAATTCTTTTATTTGGGGTTGTCGAGGAAAGTGGAAAGAAAAACGCAAGATGAGTTGAGTGGGAAAAGGTGTTGGAGAGGTCCATGGTGCTAAAATGAGCATACCCATATTGATGAGATAGTACATATATAACAAATAAACACCACACACACAACACACACAACACACCACACACACACACCCACACACCAAAACACACACACACACAACAACACACACACACCCCCGACACAACATCAAAAAACACACACACAGATACACACACACACACACACAAATATATATGTGTATTATATATATATTTTTTATAATATTCTTTTATATATAAAAAATATATTATATATATTAAATATAAAAAAATAATAAATATTTAAAATAAATAAAATTATATTATATTAAAATATTAAAAATATATATAATAATATATATATATATAATATATATAATAGTATATATATATATATAATAAATAATATGAATATATATATATATTATATTAAAATTATATATAATATATTAATATATATATATATATATTAAAAATATATATGGTTTATGCGTACACACACACCCAATAATACATACTAATTATATAAATATATATTATATATTATATATATATATTTTTATAATAATATATATATATAATTATAATATATTTATATATATGTGATATGTATTTTTATGTATATTGTATATATACAAAAAAATACATATATTAATATATTTTAATATATATTTAAAATATATAATATATATAATATATATTATGTATAATTTTATGTAATATATAATTATATAATATAATATATTATAAACATAATATATATATATATATTATATTATATATAATAATATATAAGATAGATAGATATACATATTTATGTGTGTGTGTGTGTGTGGTGTTTTTGTGTATAGGTGTCTGTGGTCATTATTAATGTATTTAATATATATAAAATATATATATATTATATATTATATATATAATATATATAAAATATATGGACGCCAACATGACACAAACAAAACAAACCCCCAACCCACCC